>NW_016159576.1:40493-69955 GCF_001687245.7 Rhagoletis zephyria
CGCTGCACCAATTTCTTCCAAACTCGGCACAGTTTTTGGCCTTGATACATCATACTAAATGGCCGAAAACTTTAAAAAATCGGACAATAACCACGCCTACCTCCCATATAACGGTAATTTTCTGAAATACGAAAACTGCGATATTTTAGTAACTACTGAACATAATTCACTCAAAATTGATATTTACAATGAGTTTTAGACGAAAAATAAGAATATTTTAAAATTTTGGCAAATGGGCGTAGCCACGCCCACTTATGGTTACATGAGTATATCTTGGTAACCGCTGCACAAATTTCTTCCAAACTTGGCACAGTTGTTGGTCCTGGTACAGCATACCAAATGGCCGAAACTTTTTAAAATCGGACAATAACCACGCCCACATTCCATATAACGGTAATTTCGAGAAATACAAAATCTTCGATAAATCAGTAAATATCAAAGCTAATTTATTCAAAATTGATGGTTGCAACAATTCTTTACCAAGAAATACGCTTATGATAAAATTTTGGAAAATGGGCGTGGCACCGCCCACTTGTGATTACATATATGTATCTCGCTAACCGTTCTAGCAGTTTTTACCAAACTCGGTATGATTATTGTGCTTGCCACATAAAAGCAAACCGTTGAAAATTGTTGAAATCGGTCTTAAATTACGGCCGCTTTTCATATAACAATAAATTTCAGAAATGCTTGAAATTTCAATATGTCGAAATTTAGGGACGCTAATTTACTTAAAATGTATACACCCCGGCTTATCATGTAGCGGTAGCTTTCGGCAAGGTGGAAAACATATCTTTAATACTTGCGCCGGGTATTTAATGTTCGGCTCCGCCCGAACTTAGACTTTCTTACTTGTTAATTCTGAAATGGGTATTGATGAAGTTGATGTAAATGTTAACCGTCCGTTGGGGCCGGCCTGCCGCGAAAGTCTAACCTTAGAAGTGTCAGATATTTTTAACATAGAGGTCTGTAGTGGAGATGCCGACATAGATATTAATCTCACTTTAGGGTCAGCCTGCCGAGAAGAATTAAGAGAGCTGTACGAATATAAATTAAGAATCCACCTAACTTCAGGCGTACCTTTCCACTGTGTTCCTCGTCGGCTCTCTTTCGCGGAACGCACAGCCGTGGAAGACATTGTGAAAGTTATAGGGACACGAGGCGTTATACGCCCTCTTAGTGAAAAGAGAAAGGGGAGCTGCGCCTTTGTGTTGACTACCGCGGCTTAAATAAAATCACTGTCCGCGACAACAAGGTAAAAAGGTATTTCCCGTGCTTGACCTGAAGAACGCTTTTCATCAGGTTGGAGTCTCGCCAGATTCCGTTAAATATACCTCCTTTGTTGCCCCGGGCAGACAGTATAAATTTCTCAAAATGCCGTTTGTGCTTAAAAACGCTTCAGCCGTGTTTCAAATGTTCATCAATAATATTTTTTGTGATCTCATCGAAGCTAGGAAAATCATAATATATATGGACGATATTATAGTAGCGACAAAGAAATCTCTGGAAGAATCGAACGGTATTAGACCGCATAAGACGAAGAGGTCCGACGCCAAATCTATCGAAGTGCAAATTCGGTTACAGTAAAATAGAATATGTGGGCTACTCAGTATCCGCCGCCGGAATCACGTTAAGCGAGTTACACACCCATGACACCAAAATCGCTAGGTCCTTGCTGAACTTATTGAAAAAGCGTACACCATTTTTTATTTGACGACGAGAGCGTAGCAGACTCATTCATAAGGTTAATATCGGAACTGTCGAGGGCCTCGGTGATGTCAATCTGCAACCCACTGCGAGAGACCGAGTTACACTGCGACGCCAGCGCAGCGGGATTCGGGGCCGTCCTACTGCAAAGACAAGACGATAAGAAAATGCACCTTGTGGCACATTTCTCCAAAACCACTTCAGCCGCCGAAGCGAAATGCTAAAGTTTCGAGTTGGAGACGCTGGCGATAGTATATGCCCTACGATGATTCCGGCCGTATTTACAAGGGATCCCCTTCAAGATAGTAACTTACTGTAACTCCCGTGCCCTGACTCTCGAAAGAAAACAAATTAATGCTAGCATAGCCAGGTCGACTTTGGAACTATAGAATTATAATTATAAAGTTGTACATCGCAGAGGCGCTTTCCATGAGACACGTAGACGCCCTAAGCCGCTGTGTTATGGGGGTGGATTACGACACGGTCGACGTAGAATTTCGGATACAGGTATCTCAAGAGCGGGACGAAAATCTAAAAGAGATTCGTGAGAAACTGTTGACGTGGAAGGTAAAAGACTTTGGCTTGCAGGGTGGACTCGTATGTAAGCTACGGGGAGACGGGAGTAGGCTGCTCTGTTTACCAGGCGAAATGGAAGACAACGTCATTAGACTAGCGCACAAGAAAGTAGGGCACCAGCCAATCGACAAGACATGCGACAAAATTAATAGACTTTATTGGATGCTAATCTACGTTCGAAAGTGACACGGTTTATTGAAAATTTCCTGAAGTGCATCATGTATGCGGCGCCGCTGGCGTCGCAAGAAAGAAAATTGTATAATATACCAAAAGAGCCTAAGCCTTTTGATACCTTGCACATTGACCATTTCAGCCCCTTACCGTCATTGCGGTCCAAGAGGAAATACATCCTGGTAGTAGCTGACGCTTTCCCAAAGTTTGTAAAATTATACCCAACTAATTCGACCAGTACCCGGGAGGTCACCGGCGCCTTAGATAAGCACTTAAATAAATTACTACAGCTGACCTAGGCGAATCATTTCAGATCGCGGCAGATGTTTCACTTCCCTGGAATTCAGCGCATCCCTGCTTAAGCTTAACATAGCCCACGTAAAGGTAGCGGTGGAGTCCCTCAAGCCGACGGACAGGTGGAAAGGGCTAATAGGGTGATCAAAGTCATGCTAGTAAAGCTTGCCGACCCCATCGATCACGCCGACTGGTCGAACCGGATTGCACAAGTAGAATACGCGATTAACAACTTCAACCATAGTACTGCCAAGAAATCCCTAGTATGCTTCTCTTTGGGGTCAAGCAGAGGGGGAGCTCATAGACGAATTTTCAGAATATTTTGCTGAAAAGTTTAGTTTGGACGGCACACGCGGACAAAACCCGGGCTGGAGCCAATGAAGCTATCGAAAATGCTGCAGAGTATAATCAAAATTACTTCTCGAAGTACGAAGAGACGAAGTCGGTGAGTTTGTCGTTATAAGGAACGTTGATACGACGATAGGAATGAATGACAAGTTTGCTCCAAAATTTAAGGGTCCAGGTGTGGCCATTTTTCCACCCTCCCCCTTCGCCGAATTCTGGCTACGCCACTGGTGTCAACCAAAATTTATTCAAGAAACATGTGTTTTAGGATCTAGGAAGTAATATGAATAATTTACATTTTAAGTTGACAATAGAATGACAAAACAAAGATAAGCTCGATAATAAAGCTCTTACTAAGGTTGAAGACCCCTCGCTAGGGCAGGCACTTTGCCGTTGGTGCGGGGGCTTAGCTGAATCTCCAACCGGTCTTCTTCTGGTCTGAGGTAACGTGGATGCGGCAGCCTCCGCGCTACCTTCCCTCCAGATTCAGGCCGCTGGAGAACAGTGACCAAGAACTGCCACCTCCTAATCCAGGGTGTTAAGCGACACCGTGCCTATTGGACGGTTTGCAGCCAGGAGGGAATAATCCGGCTGTATTAGAACGGCGCCTTTCCGACACCAGGCCGCATCGGGGAGTAACGGTGGCCTTACCGCGACAAGGGGCGCTGGCGCGGCGGACTTTGAAGATCCCCTTCAAAACATTAGACTGCTGAGCTCGCCTCGTCGAGCAGGCGGTCGTACGAAAAAGATGAGCACAACTACAAACAAAAAAACAACAAAAAACCAAAAAAACAAAACAACAACAGCAACTACAGCTACAACAACAGCAACAACAACATCTACCACAGCACCCGCGCCACCAGCGGCGGTGGGCATAACGGCATCAGCAGTAACAGTAAAAGCTACAGGTACACCAGCAACGCCAAGCAGCAGCACGCTAGAAGGCTCTAAGAGCGCCAAGCGCAAGAGCAGCTTCTTGGACAAGCTGACAGTAGAAGAAGCATCGCTGTTCATCGAGCATGCGAGGGATGACGAACGGCCAGGCACCAGTGCAGAGGCGTCCTGTAGCAAGGCACGGGGCAAAAAAGGTACTTTCGCAAATCAAGATGTGTTAGATTTGTATGATTCATCTGCCGAATTAGATCGGCCGCAACACCGGTCCGGCAGTTCTCTTTACAGGCACACAGTAACAGCGACATCAGGAAGCAGCCACCGTACCGAGGGCAGTCACCGCTCCAACAGTCGGCATCGCTCAAGCCGTCGGTGCCGCTCTAAGAGTCGTCACCGCTCAAAGAGCCGGGAGCGCTCAAAGAGTCGTCACCGCTCAAAAAGCCGGGAGCGCTCAAAGAGTCGGCGCCGCTCTGACAGCGATAACCGGAAAGGGAGAGGTAGACACAGGTCTCCCAGCAGCAACGCCTCCGCTACTTCTGACGAGTCTGGTTGGCAGAAGCAGAGGAAGAAGAAAAACCGCAGGGCCAAACCTCCTCCGATGCCTCTGCCAGGTCAGCCAGGGGCTCTGGACGACCGACACCGCGAAGGTTTGAGCGGCTCCGGGGTCAAGTGGTACCTTCGGTACCTGGAACAGGGCAAGCCCCCAGTTGAGGCCAGAGCCATGGCCAGCGTCAGAATGGAGGTTGAGAACGAGCGTAGCAGCAAAGGCAACAAACCCGCACCTGCCGATAGGTGGAAGAGCGGGCCCAATAAACAGGTACACTTACCCGCGCCTGCTGCAAAGCAGAGAAGCGGGCCACAGCAACAACAGCAGCACAGACCCGCGCCCGCCGGATGGCGGAGAAGCGGGGAACCCCCTGGCTATAACAAAGGGGACGCAGTCAAGAGAGGGAGCAACCAAATCACTCCGCCTGAGACACCTAGCACCAAACGGCAGCGGGATCAGCCACCTACTCCGACTTCATGGCCTAAGAGCCTGGCTGGGCCGGCCGGGCAGGGACAGGTGCAGGAGAGCGCCACTCAGCAGCCCAGTTACTCGGAGACCCTCAAAGGCATCCGGGTAGCTGTGCTACCGTGTGAGTACCCTGCTGCTGCCTTGAGCCCGGAGGACCTAACCAGACTCCAAGATGCCATCATGGAGGAGGTATTCAAAGGTTGGTCGCACCCGCTGGTTTTCTGCGGGGTGTATTTCAGGTCCGGTATGCTTCTCGTTGATTGCAGGGACGAGAAGACAGCAACCTGGCTGGCTGAGAAGGCACCAGCACTTGAGGGCTGGAAGGGACCCGGGATGTGCACGAAGAGAGGGGACGATATCCCTCCGGTGCACAACATCACGGTGTTCCTCCCAAGGAGCGCCGACAAATCCGCCGAGTTTGCGCTGGGGCTACTGAAAGCGCAGAACGAGGGTATCCACACTTCTGCGTGGAAAGTAGTGTCCAGCACCACTGAGGAAAACGGGCTCAGGCTGTTTCTAGGTATTGATGAGGAGTCCTACGTCAGTATTAAGAGGGCTGGCTTCAACCTAAACTACAGGTTCAGCTTCGTCACGGTAAGACCGTGGAGACAAAAGGCGACAGGCAGCAAGGAGTCGGAGGCGCAGGAGACTCAAATCGACGTGGTCGCCGGTTCCTCTGCTGCCCAGACGGCCGAGTCGACCTCGGGCTTACCGGCGGAGCAGCCACCACCTGCAGAAACACCAGCTCCCGCAAGCACGCTCGGGCATACCGCTACCACCACCTCAGCGGAACACGTGCCCTCAACGCAGGAGCTGCTATCAGGTTTGGACTTGAGGCGACTAGAGCTTGATAAGCGGAACGAGAGCGAACTACAGCTCTCCGACCTGGACGAGCTCCACCTATGAATCCCCGACTCTTGGCAGTAGCCCAGGTCAACCTGCATCACGCGGTGGCTGCTTCGGCGGTCATCACCAGCAGGTTTGCCACGGATGGCCTGGGCATCCTACTGATCCAAGAGCCGTGGACCTACAGAGGCCAGGTGAGGGGCCTCAACCATAAAAGGAACAAGGTAATTTGGGACCTCTCCTGCGAGAGGCCCAGAGCGTGTGTAGTGCTTAAAGAAAATATTGATTACTTTTGCATTACAGAATTTTTAACACAGGACCTAGTCGCAGTGCAGACGTCGCTGACCATTTGCGATAGCAACGTAGAGGTGGTGTTCGCTGCGGCCTACTTTCCGGGGGACAGCAGCTATGCCCCACCACAAGAGGTACAGAGGTTAGTGGAGTACTGCAGGAGGAGACGGCTCCATCTTATAGTGGGGTGCGATGCGAACGCCCATAATGTTGAATGGGGCAGCACGGACACAAATCGCAGAGGTGAGTGTCTCTTAGAGTACATTTTAAGCGAGGAACTTAGCATCCACAATGTTGGCCAAACACCGACATTTGTTACGAGGGCTAGGGAAGAAGTACTGGACGTTACGCTCAGCAACAGATTGGCTAGCCCTCTGGTCACCCAATGGAGGGTCTCGTCGGAACCTTCATTATCGGACCACAGGATTATCCAATTTGTGTTGGGAGCGGAGGCGAGAACAAACCAAGCAACTAGAAACCCCAGGAAAACTGACTGGGAACGATACAGCGAAAATTTAAAATCAAACTTGACTGTAATACAGTCCAAGAACAGGCACGTCGATCATATGAGGTTAGAGAGCACCGTTAACGAACTGAATGGCGCCATAATGGATGCCTTTCACTCCAGCTGCCCTGAGGCGAAACCAAAAGGGAAGGCTCAGCCCAGCTGGTGGTCTCGGGAGCTATCGGTGCTCAGAAAGCAGGTACGAAAACTTTTTAACAGGGCAAAGCGTACAGGGCTTTGGGCGGAGTATTCAGCCAGTTTAACTAAGTACAGTAAAGAGATCAGGAAAGCCAAACGGGGCAGCTTCAGGAAGTTCTGCGAGGACATCACATCGACTCCTGCAGCCGCGAGACTACATAAGGCCCTGGCGAGGGATCATACTGACACCAAACTAGCAATACGGCTAGCTAATGGTACCTACTCAGGGAACGAAAAAGAGAGGGCGCTTGCCCTGCTCTCGGCCCACTTCCCGGATGCCACTCCGACCACGAGGGAGGTGCCATACCAAAGAACTAGGCCATCCCCTGCAGACTGGAAGCTGGCCAGAAGACTAATCACCCACCGATCGGTCTGCTGGGCTTTGGACTCCTTTGATCGGTACAAATCCCCTGGGGTGGATGGCATCTGTCCAGTGTTGCTGAAGCAAGGTAAGGAGTTCCTACTGCCACACCTCGTCAACATCATGCGGGCGAGCTTAGCGCTTGCCCATATCCCCGAGGCGTGGCAAAGAGCTCGGGTTATATTTATCCCGAAGATAGGTAAGAGAGATTACTCTCTCGCTAAGTCCTTCAGGCCGATAAGTCTTACCTCCTTTCTGCTAAAAGCAATGGAGAAGGTCATCGACCATGAAATTAGGAACAACACCCTTAAGGTAGCGCCTTTGCACCCCGACCAACATGCCTACAGAGTGGGCAGGTCCACGGACACTGCACTATACGCCCTGTCCACGGATATACAAGGTGCTCTTGAGTGTGGGGAGACAGTACTCTGTGCCTTCATCGACATTGAGGGGGCGTTTGACAACACCTCTCACGGTAGTGTCGACCGGGCGCTTGAAAAACGTAACGTACAGGCAACCATCCGTAGGTGGATAGTCAGGTTACTCAACACAAGGATAGCTGAAACCGACATCGGGGACGGCGTAGTACAGCTACAAACTACAAGAGGTTGCCCACAGGGAGGAGTTTTATCCCCTCTTCTGTGGAGCTTAGTTGTGGACGAACTTCTACAGATCCTCACTGATAATGGCATCCGTTGTCAAGGTTATGCGGATGACATTGTGATTATTGCCAGGGGGAAGTTCGTGAGCACTCTATGCGATATAGTTCAAAGGGGACTAAACCTTGCGAGAGGCTGGTGCTTGAGTATGGGCCTGAGCATCAACCCCTCCAAATCCGTTATCGTCCCCTTTTCTAGAAGAAGAACACTCCCAGGTATGAGGAACATCACTTTGAATGGGGTCGCCGTCAACGTCGCCACCGAAGTCAAGTACCTAGGACTAACACTAGATTCCAGGCTTCTGTGGAAGGCGCATGTCGACGCGACCACATCCAAAGCCACGAGGGCACTAATGGTTTGCAAACGTCTGGCTGGGAAGTCTTGGGGCTGCAGTCCCAAGATCCTAAGATGGATGTATACCATGATAGTTAGACCAATAGTTACTTATGGGGCAGTGGCGTGGGTATCGAGGACCACCCTCGCAACGGTGAGACAATCCCTCGCTAAGCTTCAACGTCTGGCGTGTGTATGCATTACGGGGGCAATGCGCACATGCCCGACGGCGGCGCTAGAGGTGATTCTGGAGCTCGAGCCACTGCACCTTACCATTGAACAGGCAGCAAGGCGAACTCTATTGAACTTCGCAAGAGAAGGCTTTGGTAAAGGTAAAATCCTACCATCGAGGTACAGGGACAAGCTAGGCTCCCAAATTCCATTAGCTCTGTTCCCCAGAGACGACAGGCCCAAACTAGTTAGCTTTGACAGAAGATTCAAAATAGCGCTTTGCACCAAGTCGACTTGGAGCACCTCTTTTTTGGAGAGGCAGATACAAGCGAGCTCAATGCAATGGTACACAGATGGCTCCAAAACTCCCGAAGGTATTGGGGCAGGCGTTCACGGGCCAAGGCTAAAGCTTTCGGTACCCATGGGCGTATACCCAAGCATCTTCCAAGCGGAAGTCTATGCCATAAGTCTGTGTGCAGAGATTAACCTGCGTAGGAACTATCGTAATGAAAGGATTTTGATCATGAGCGACAGCCAGGCAGCACTCAAGGCCCTATTATCATTTGAGGTCAAGTCCTCTCTGGTTCTTGAGTGTATTGATAAGCTCAACGCCCTGGCGGAGTACAACGACATCCAATTAACTTGGGTGCCAGGTCACGTAGGAGTTGTCGGCAATGAGGAAGCAGACCGACTAGCTAGGAAGGCAGCCGCCTCATTGCCTATAGGGTCTGAGCCCTTCATAGCGGTTGGACCTAGTACAATCAAGGAAGAGCTCAGGAAGGAGAGGAACACAGTAAGGAATCAGCACTGGCGTAATACGGCAGGCCAACGCCAGGCTAAAAGCCTACTGGGAGGTTACAACCATACAAGGTATAGAGCAATTATAAACCTTCCCAAAGAAAGGGTAAGGATATTGACAGGCTTTCTGACGGGTCACTGCAGACTGAGAGGTCACCTGCACAGGTTGGGGATCTGGTCTAACGACCTATGTCGGTTCTGCGATGTGGCTGAGGAGACCCCTCTGCATCTGCTTCGCGAATGCGAGGCAGTTGCGAGAAGACGGGAGAGACACCTGGGCCAACTCTGGCCAAGCGATGAAGTCTTACAATCGCTAGCCCCCGGAGATCTCCTTAAATTTTTGGGTTCTCTGGGACTAGATGAGGTACTCTAAACAGTCGAGGGCACAATAGATCATTTGGTCGCAGTGCATACCTCTACTTAATCTATCTATCTAAGGTTGAAGACAGACTACGTGACTTAGCTCTCGCTAATGGTGAGGACACAACACAATATCACCATCCTAGAGAGTTGTAGGAGGCGTAATGAAAGCGGGCTTGAGACGATCGATGGAAACCTTGATTCTGTTTTCATTCACTTCGACGAAGTAGTATTTCGCATTTCGACTCAAGACTTTGTATAGTCCTCTGTAAGGCGCTGATAGAGACGGGCGGATGGAATCATTCCTGCTAAAAACATTGTCAGATGAATCCAATTTAGCATGAATGAAGATTTTCTTGAGGGTATGCCAAGCGGTGTATACTGGCTGTAGTTCGTTCATGATTTTGCGGAACTCCTTTACCATTTCTGCTTCTTTCATATTGTCCGGGTGTGCCACGAAAAAATCTGATGGTAGTCGTAGAGTGGCTCCACACACTAGTTCAGCAGGTGTACAGCCCAAATCAGCTTAAAGGCTGAGCGTATGGCACAAAATTGCACTTTTGAAGGAACGATGCCAACTCTCTATGAGTCCGTTCGGCTGTTGGTTGTAGGGTGTAATACGCAGGTGCGAAACGCAAACGCATTACATCAGCTCGCGGAATAACTTGCTCTCAAATTGGCGGCCGAGGTCTGACGTGATGTCAATAGTTGCGGTCCATCCGCCGAGGAGTGTTTTAGCAATTATTGCCGCTCTCATGTTGGGTGTCGGAAACGCATCTGGCCATCGTGTAAAGCGATCCTTCACCATCAAGCAATACCTGTTGCCATCCGACAGTAGGAATGGGCCCACAATGTCGATGCGCAGATGTCCGAAGCATTGTCGTGGGGGGCTCAATACGGTGCAAAGTCGTGTCATGACGAGTAACTTTATTCCGTTGGCACTGAACGCAGGTTGTGGCAAACATCTTGCTATCGTGCTGAATTCCAGGCCATACAAATCGTTGCACCATCAGTTTAGCTGTAGCGCGCATTCCAGGGTGCGAAGGGTTGTGTGTTGCGTCAAGAAACTGATTACGACACTTCTTCATGACGAAAGGGCCTGTCGCGATGTCGCAAACAACCTTCTTGGAACTGAAATGCAGTATAAAACTTTTCAGTTTAAGCGAATGGTAAATATTACCCTTTAAACACGAGTTCAACCATCATCGTTGATTTGGTCATCGGCAAGTTCATCGTAATTAATAGGTCAAGCCGTAAGAGAATATATGCTTGATAAAAGATCAGCGGCGACGTTCTCTTCGCTTTTCACATGTCGAATATCAGTTGTTATTTCTGAAATGAAGTCCAACTGTCTCACTTGCCGATCTCATACTTTATGTAAAGCTTGACGAAATACGATGGTGAGAATGTTACGGCCTTCTATCATGTAACGAAAGTGGCGGATCGCAAAGTACGTCGCCGCCGGCTCGAGACCGTATGTACTATACCGCACTTCGGTGAAAATTTTCGAAAAAATCGAAAGCATTGCTAAAAAACGTTTTAATTCCTTCGCCACGGCTGGAAACTTAAAACGCGTAATTACTTCGACGCGGCTTGGCAAGGGCCAAGTGTCATCTTTTGTGATGGAGTGTCCCAAAAACTTCAACTCGGATACTCCAAACTGCGACTTAGCTACGTTAATTGTCAGGTTGTAATTTTTTAAACGATTGAAATTCAAACGAACATCTCCCAACGGAATTCGATGCGATACAAATATTGTCTGGAACGTTTGTGCAGCATTTCGCAACCCAAACGTCATACAGGTAAACTCATATGACCCAAATGGGGTTATTATGGCGGTTTTGGCAATATCGTCCGGGTGAATCAGCACCTGGTGAAAAGCAGTTTGCAAATCAATTTTAGAGCACACTGTCTTTCCTTCTAAAAGGGTGGAAAAATCCTCTAAGATCGGTAATCGTTATAGCTTTTAGCGCTCTATAATCGCCGCAGAGTCTCCACGATCTATCGGATTTTCTTACTAAATGCAGGTCCAGTTGCTTGACGATGCACGGTTAATTCCCAGTTTAATAAGAGACTCAAATTCTTCTCGTGCAGCTACAAGTTGTTCCGCCGATAGACGTCGCGGCCGAGCATAGGTTGGTTGACCAGTCGTGTTGATTCGGTGAACAACGGATGTATTCGTTCGAATACCGATAGGTTTTGGGCACGTCATTTCAGAAAACTCTCTTCGAAAATCAGATAAGCTTTGCGCGGTGTTTATCATAGAAACATTTGATGTTTTTAAATGCGTTACCAAGCATTCAGGCTTTAGTAGCGTGGTGCGGTCAATGACCCACCGTCCCTTAAGGTCGACAATTAGTCCGTGATGTCCTAGGAAATCTGCACCCAGTATAGCTTGTGATACGTCTGCTATAATAAAACTCCACAGAGACTCACGTCGCAGATTAAGATTAAAACTTAAAATAACTTTGCCATATGTATAAATACCACTGCACTGGAGCGTGACGATGATCTTGCACGATTTCGATTTTTAACATTGCCGTTGTCGATCAGCATGCCTACTCGTTTGGAAAGAGCGGCAATTTCGATTCGCAGGCTAGAAATTCCATGTGACTGCGGAGCTTCAGTGCTAGCCTCCTTTAATGGGAAACACTCAGTTATAGAGAACGCGATTTTTACTTTTTCGACAATCGAAACGTTTTATGTGATGATTGCCGCTTGTGTGTAAGGCGGTAAGCGACTTACCAAGATATCGTGCAAGATGGGTTCACTAAGAGCTGGACCAGCGGTGCGGCGCAGTGAACAAAAGTAGGCTTCAATGTTATCATCTGAGATCGTAGGCAATGGAAGTCGTGGGAAGAATTCGAAGCGCGGCGACTTCAGGAGCGTTTCCTCCTTCTCTTACCATCAAGCTATCGTTGAGAGGTATTACGAAAAACCAAAGGTCTTTTATTTACTTCAAGTTTTTGAATACAAATAGTCTTACAGACTACGTATAAATCTTAAACTATCTAGAAATTAACGTTAAAGTAAAACTAACGTACAAATAAAATGTAGCACACGAGCAATAAATGGCTATTGGTGTAGCTGGGAAAAGAATTGACATAGGTAGTTGATTAAAATGGTACAAGGTTGCATGAAATCACCATAATTGAAGACCGTACCTAATTCTGCACATGTACTATAATATTAAAGAATTCCGAACGACGAAGTATTCCGGAAGTGACATTGAATGCAATTTTATCTAGAAGGGAGGCGCAATCAATCGACTTATTTATGAGTTTAGCAAAAAGTTAGCGCGTTAAAAGGTCTCCTATTTTCGGGGTATCCAGGCTAATTAACAGGCACCGAGAATGATAAGAGTATAATAAGTTAAAAGGTCGAAGAGAAAACTGATGAAAACATTTTTGATCACGCTCTAAACGGTTGGAAAGAGAGGAAGCAAATTACATTTTTAACTTGATGAAGCCTTCTCTGGCATATATACATATATGTAGGTATTTATATGTGTAGTTTATTCAAAATTCATACATGGGTAGGTATATACCAATGTAGCTATGTATGTATGTCTCTTAACATCTAAAATACCTCAGTTTCTTTTAACTTTTAAATAGTAAATTTCTTTCCTTACAGGTTCCCATCAAACGAGTCCATCTCTTCACAGCCATACAGCTAGCTTGCCTCATCATATTATGGCTGATAAAATCTTTCCCCCAAACATCCATTCTTTTCCCTTTGATGTTGGTTGTTATGATTGGGATTCGCAAAGTCTTAGACTTGTTGTTTACCCGCAGAGAGTTGGAAATACTGGATGATATTATACCTGAAATAAGTACATCGTCTATTATTAATGATACAAATCACCTGGATGCCGAAGTGGGATACCTGGAAAAACTTAAAAGGTGCTGTTGGGGGGAATCATCTGCAACTACACAACAAAAAGTAAATAAAAGCAGAAGCGAAAAAGAATTTGTAGCCGCAAAAAGCGTGCTAAAATAAATTCTATTTTAAACTTTTTAAAATAGAAAAGCGCACTGGGTGGTATCAAAAACCTGTTTATATACGAATTTTTTCACAGACACCTTACCTCATCATGTTACGGCTTATAAAATACTTCTCCCAGACATCCATTATCTTCCTTTGATGTTGGCCGTTCTAATTAATGTTTACTTGCAAATAATTAATAGTCTTGATTATATTATGCCTGAATTAAACAAATTACCTGCTTGACCTATGTACATAAATTAAATGCCGAACCGACAGACCTAATATATCAAACTTGTTGAGAATAAACGATTTTTTGCTAAATTTCTACATATAAGTAATAAAAAGGTTCAATATCTATTTAGGTTCGCAAATTTTGTTATTGAAAATTTTGGGAGTGACCCAGTGTTTTATACCCAAAACAGTGCCTCATACCGAAATGGCACGGATTTTACGCGACCAATGGCTGCTGTCTAGGAGATCTTAAATCGAACAAACCGTCGAACTTCATTACTCATAGTCCGTTCTTGGGACAACACAACAGCAAACAAAATACTTCTGCCGCGTTCACCCAGAAAAAATATTCATTGATACTAGCAAAAAAGAATATTATTCTAAGGAAATATTACCTTGAAATGTCTCCAATGACATGGCTGCCTTAATATGAGTAAACGATTTGACTCAGTTTAAGGAAAACACAATTCCTTAGTTTTTGGGAAAAATTTACTTGCCATTTCATCCCCCGTAAAAGGAATAAGTATGTCATTTTGCTCGTGGCGCTCAGACAGTGGCAGTGGCCGACAGAGCAAAACTCTGGAGTGCTAGCCGAGAAATGCAAGGTTCAAGTCCCAGAGCAGAAATTTTTCTTTTTAATATTTTTACTTTTTATATGTTTAATTGAAATTTTTTAAATTGTAATTAAAAAAATATATACGATTCATTTTGTATGGTATTTGAGTATTTAAGTTTTTCCATATAGGAAATTAATTTTACAATTTGTAATTTATATTTAAATTGAAATAACGACTTACCTTATTCTAACCACCTCCAACCGGACGCTAACCTGCGATCTCAGAACCAGAAGCAGTAGTCTTCACGCGACGCCACATCCGACATTTGCCAGGAAAGCACTTAACTTTGTCTTAACAGCACTGACAAAATTAAAAATTATTTAAGGAAATTATTACTTATATTGATGAAATTACTATTTATATTGAGTCAATTTACTTCCTCAAATTAATGACGCCCTATGAACTGAATTAAGGAAAAACTTCCCAAATTTAATAAATTTTTTGTAGTAATAAGGAAAAAACAGTAAGGCTGACTTCCAAAACGTATCAATACAATGTTTGGAAACTGTTATACTGCGGTACTCAAACTGATTGGTTATGCAGAGTTATGACACATTGCAACCATATACATTGCATATTTTAAATATTCAATATAGCAATGAACAATTTTCCTGAATTTTACATTTCTAATACACCAATGCTAACCAATGACAAACAAAGCATCAACTTTGTTTCTGATGCGCTGATTGCTCTAGCGATGCGCTTCGATAACTTTTCGGCTGCGGTTTGGAACAGTATACAGTGTCAATATTTTGTAGTTCGACGTTATGGAACCCTATACTATGTACGTATGCAAAGCAATTGACGTTTTGGAAGTCAGCCTAACTCTAAAATGAGGATACTTTTTTCTTGTTTTGAGCAAATGCTTTCTTCTGAGTATTGAATCAAAATAAATATATATATTTAAATATTTTGAGGACGTTAGACCCCTGGTTATATGCAATAAATGAAATATATGGAACCATCATAAAACATAGTTTCTAGAACCTACGCTCACAGCCTCTAGGGCTTAAAATAGAACACACTGGTACCCACTGTACAGCCCTTCCTTCACCTTAGTCAAGTGCAATTATTACCTTGACGTTTGGTTAGGTTAGATTTCGGTGGTTGCCACTACGTACAGTCCGGCAGAGAGTTGCTCTTAAGCTAGTAGGTTCATTTTTATGTGACTTTATCGAGCCCTTTGTTCCTTCTATTAGTTTCCGAGTTGGTAGAACCTCCGAGTTCCTTCAACGTAGCATTGAAGGTCTCGAATGTCCACTGAGTCGAGATCACTTAAACACTGTAATAGATATTTATTAAAAATAATATAACGTTACCTTGCCGAAGCGGAGCAGTGTCAGACATAGTGCTCTACAATTTCCACCTCCTCCTTGTTCCTGTACATACTCCCATTAGGTGTTTATACTTATCCAAATCTGCTTAGTAACGCAACATGTTGGGTCCTTCGCAGATTGTTCGTTCCCCACCTTGAAAGTTCGTCTGCCACGCATCTTCCAGGTATTCCACTTTGCCCGGGTACTCATACCACGGTAATGCGCTTCAAAGTCCTCCTACAGCCGCTTTTGGGAATTTTTTTATCCACTATATAGATTTAATCTCTGGTTGGCTGTCAGATGCTAACAGACTGTAGAGAAGGTGCGACGCTACTAAGCCATAGGGTGGCCACCTTTATACGCTGCAGTGGTCATGGAGCGGCATGCTCAGATTTAGTGAGTGTTGCAGTTAAATCCGCTACCAAACTTGTTGTCGATCTTTTAAAAATCTGTAAAAGCTCGCAGTAGACCCTCTTTTTTCCCCGAGTGTTGGACTCCCACCGAAAGGTGTTGGGTTACCCACTACAACACAAACTCCCACCTCCCGGGCAAAAACCCCGTATCTGGCACCGCAACTCTGCATGTCCTCAGATGCAGGAACATACTGCTAGAGCCTCAGGTCTTCTCTCTTGTAGGGGCATTTCACTCGGGTGTCTTAAGTAGACATCCGTCTTCTCATTTCTAGCGGAGTACGAATTTCACGCATCTGGCGACCGCTTCCCACTTGTCTACACTGGAGATCATTACCCCCCTTATGTTATTCGGAGTTGAGTCTCCGTCTATTTCTGCCAACATTCTGCGCGAAGCAAAGTAGTGCTCGCAGGTAAAGAATGTATGGTGCTCATTATCTTCGACATTTTCACATTAGCGAGAGAATGTTGATTTCACCCTGCCCATCCTATGGTGGTATTCTCGGAAGTAATCATGACCTGTGAGGTTGAAATCGACTTCCTCGGGCCGTCGCTTCAACCATGTTTGAAGGTCTGTTATCAGGATGTGCGTCCACCTACCTTTTGTGCTCGAGTTCCAGTTTTGTTGCCACTGCTGGATTAGTTGCTCGCATGCCCTTGCCGCGGCAGCTACTCCGCCTATCTCGGCACTGAGATTGTAAATATTATTGAGCTCGAGAGCAAGAAGCTCAATTCGCATGACGCCAGAAATAACTAGAACAGCGTCCGCGTAGATTGTACGGTATGCAGAAGCAATGCGTAGTGCTCTACGTAATACCGAAGTCATTTGAATCCGTAATTTTTTGACTGCCAATGCGTCGGCACATATTTGTGCCCCGTACTGGAGCACCGACTGGACTGCTCTCATAAAAAGTTTCCTACGGCATGGATTTTGGTGACCCACATTCGCCATCAGCTGACTAAGGGCGACCGTGTTCTGTGCAGCTTTTTCACATAATCCATGCATGTTTTCCCAGAATGTGAGTTTATTGTCAAGCTTCACTCCTATGTACCTTGTAGACCTACAAGTTGTCACGAGCTGAGGTACGACCATCATGTTTATAATTGTTGGGATCCGTTTCTTTGTGAGCAGCACGGCCTTTGTTTTGGCTGTAGCCAATAGCATACCGTGACCGCTCATCCATCTTGAGCCAGCTGGGTGTTTCTTACTGTTTCTGTTATAACAGTGGTAACTTATGGTCGATGCCAGTCAGGTCTTCCATCCGTCAGCCTTTCGAAGAAAGCTTTCTGAAACCAGGGTTATGTTAGGGACCGAGTTACCAAGCCACGGCATTTAAAAATCAGTTAAAAATTTTTTGAAATATAAGGGGGGGGGGAAGATGTAGGTGTTCTTATAACCGAACCACTTTTTGCCAAGTTTTAACGTATTATATTTGTTGTTATTGAACTTTTGTTATTTTTTTTGAATAAAAATATAGTTCATTCTTTAACAAAACCCGTGGAAATCCATGTTTCCAAATTTGAGGAGTCCACTTGCAAAGGCGCTATGTAATTTTTTTAGATTTTTAGTTTTTGGTGAGTAACGTACCAGTATTTAAAGTAGTTTCATGTCCACTAACAATACAGTGCAAAATCTTTCTATTTTCTGAAAAAATAGCATCAAATGTTAACTACTATTGCAAAAGTCGCTATAATACTTATTTATACACTCTCAAAAGTCTCCGTCTTCTCATGAACTTCGATCTTCATGGAAGAGCGAATGCGAAAAGCTAAAATAGCTATGTAAAAGTTACTGTTTCAAAACTCGCTATATTCAATTTTTATATATAAAATTTGCAAAAACTACCACACTGCGATATTGTTTTTTAATGTTATTAGGCTCTTGTTTATCCAAATTTTCAGATAATAAAGAGAAATATACAATTTGGATGTTACTTGTTGTTGTCGACGTTTTTTTTTAGCCATTTGAAACGTGTACTTTATTCTTCTAAAATTCATACTCAGAATTTAATTAAAAAACTCGAAATTTGTAGAATATTTTTTTTTTTAATTGCATAAATTTTTAAGGCAGTGTCACTCGATTGGTACATTTGTACAGATTTGTAAATTTTTATATTGGGCTATCGGTAAAAAAAGGGAAAATTAATAGTGAAAAATTACTTTGATATCCTGATATATTTTAAACGTGAATGAATTTGAGATATTTTTTTTTTGCTCTAAAAAGTTTAAGAAGAAAAAAATTTGGATATATTTGATTTTTGTTTTTGTTTTTGCGAATACACTTTGATTAATATGAATTGAAATTTAAGTTTCTTTCTGGCATTACCATTTGTGGTTTAAGTCTCTGCGAATCGGTGTGGGTGTCGCAACGAAGGGGACGTGGATGCAAAGGGGGTATTGACTAGCTCAGGTAGACATGACTAAACTGTACACTCGGCGGACGATTGTCGGGCTAAGGGAACTCCGCGGAAAGTAGGAGTCACGGCGGATTTCATGGCTACTTTGGTGAATGGGGAGAGCCGACTCCACCTGACAGGACGTTGTTTTCTTTCATCTTTTCCATATAATTCTGATTGCTTCTTTCTTCATGCAACTTCTATGTGGGAGTCCCATACTCGCGGAAGGTAGTATAGAGACTTGCTCCAGTGAAAAAAGCATTTTCCCCTCCTACGAACAAAAAAATAAAAATAAAATAATAATAGTAATAAGGAGAGCTTAAACATATTAAGTAATCTCGCAGAACAGCGTTGGAAAAGGTCTACCGCTCCCGAGCGGCGGAAAGCTGGCTTTGTCGGCAAAAGAGGGTTCGACTCTACAGGCGAACCGGAAATGAAAACAGCGCAGAAAACCGCACCAAATAACCAGTGGATAACGGTTGAGGAGCGTAGAAAGGCCAAGCCAGGACCAGTAGCAGGTTAACCCCTGGCCAACAGAAGCGAAACGACCAGCAGGAAAAAGAAAAAAGCCTAAGAAAAAGAAGGCTTACCCTCGTCATTAAACTTGCTGAAGGAAAAACGTATGCAGAGGTGCTGGGAAGGATGCACTTAAAATCTATCTAAAATTTGTACCTTCTCTGTAAAAATTTGAGGTCTATGTTACGTAGCTTGACCATTGTCAATTAAATCTAATGCTTGCTATTGCATGCGCTCCACGTTTTCCGTTTTCAATCTCATAAATTCTTTATAATGAATTTTGCTAAAATTTCCAAACCAAAAGTTATCAAAACAAATTATATGGGACTGAGAAATATTAATTTCTAATTTTTAGTCAATTTATAAAAACGTGGCATATTAAAAAAGTTTTATTTTTATTTTATTTATTTCCTAGTATCTTCACATAGCCATGGTTAGGGTTTTAAGGCATTGCTTATTTTATCTGCTTAATCTTATCTGTAAACCAATTAAAAAATCAAATGTCTTCCTTGATTGCCTTTTTTTGCCTTATGTGCATGTTTGGCCTTTTTAATATTTATCTCTTCATAGAAGTTCCAATCGTGTGACTAAAAAAATATTGTCGTCCCATTTTTTTTTTTAGCTTGTACCAACAGCCCGTACAACAAGACGTACAAGCATAAGCCTATTTGGCCGCCAAATACAGCGCATAGCTACGCGAAAATTCTGTACATCAGTGCCGATCAAACACGAGCTGACAAAGACAAACGATATATGTATGAGCGACGTGACTGCGCTGTACCACTTCTTACATACACAGCGATCTTATTGAACTTGCTAAATACCCTGTAGGATCTCGGAATAGACTTAGAGCACACCACAAACTAGACTGCAAGTGATTGTAACTAGTCCAAAGTTTGGTCCAACAACATGTAAAATTCTATTTACATTTAACATTGAATGTCCTAGGCTCGGACCAATTGTCCGCTTCTGCATTACATTGTAACCAATTTTGGGGGAAAAAAAAACAAAAATAAAACTTGCGCCAGCTGCGATTCGAACCGGGGTTCTCAGATTTTCTAAGCGGATACTCTTCCGTTGCCAACGTCGCACATGAAAATTTGTTGACTAAGTGCCTACATATCAGCAAGTCGTTAATTGTACCCGTTGTCCGCTATTGCATGACATTGTAACCAGTTTTAGATCAAAACTCATACTTTATGCATTACATTCGGACCACTTTTAGTACAATTCACCTGTTTTACATTTATATATATATTTATATTTTTGGACTATCTTTGATCTAGATACAAAGCTACTATACCTACGACTATATTTTTCGAGCGATTGGACCAATCTTTCCTTCAGGGTACCTACATGTATGTATGTACATACATATGTACACATTTATAAACGACAGACAAAGCATCGCTTCACACTTATGTGCAGTATGTGGTTGACGCAACAAATTAAACATATCGTCACTAGAAACGAATAAAGGCGCGCTAGTGTTTCGACGGCGAAAAAAGACTTATAAAAAAATTTTACGAAAAAATGCGCTTAAGTAAAACTTCGGCGAATAAAGACGCCTAACCTAGTTGACGGCGAAAAAAGACGCGTAATCTTAGATTTATACTTGGCCAAGGACTGTCACTTCAGCACTATTCAAATATTAGCTCTGATCCAATACTTTTCGTGAAAAATCCTGTAAAACTGTCAAACAGCAAAATTACTCTCTGAAGTGAGAGTAAAAGGTGAGTAACAGCAAAAAGTACGGGAACAAAAAAAACATTTTTCCTGTGAAAACGTCAACCAGCGATTGCTTGACACTTTTCATGATTTTACCAGAAGAAAAAGTTCGGGTAAAATCTTGCAACTTCATTCTCTACACAACTCTCCAAAAGTCGCTCACATTTACAGGATTTTGGAGGATTTTGGAGTACGGGAACATTTTTCCTGCAACTTCCTGCAAGTTCGTGTAAAATCCTGTAAGTTCATGGAGTACTGGATCAGAGCTATTTTAACGCGTCTTTCTACGCCGTCAACTATGTTAAGAGTCTTTCTTCGCTGCAGTTTTTATTATGCGGCTTTTTTCGCGGTCAACTTTTGAGCTCGCGCCTTTATTCGTGTCTAGAGACGATATGTATGTTTGTAAATATGAACATACACACATATGTATTCATGTATGTATGTACGTACGTGGATAATTTCCAAGAAAAAGTGTATATGGCAAGCAGTGTTGCCAAACATGGGCTTTTCCTACCTGGTAGGTTTTTTTTTCCTTTTGGTAGGTTGGTAGGCTAGATTGGATTTTGGTAGGTTCCGCGATAATAATAGTTATATGTATTTTGAATTTGAAGCAAATCGGACCATAAATAAACTTTTTCGGAATAACTCCACTCCTGCTCCACCTACCGGAAAAACAAACAAAATGCGCACCTCCCCTTTGAAATACCTTTCAAACAAAAGAAGAATCATTCAAATCGGGTGAGAAACATAGGAGCAGTAGGGAGGAATATATTTATATGGGATTTCGTTAGCGTATTTATATATAGATAGTAGATGGTGAAACCAAAGCAGGCATTCATAGGCTTATACGGAAATTGGAATAACACGGTTCTGGACCCACCTATCGAGTACCTCTACCAAGTACCGAGTATTTTTTGTACTTCGATACGCGAGTACAAGTACTTCATGGGTATCGAGTATAAAGTGCAAGTAATTACTTGTTTGATAAATTTGGAAAAATCTACTGAAAATAGGTCTGTGTTGTAGTTTTTGGGAAAAAAACGATTCAAGATGTGAACCACTCGATTGTGCTAGATTGAAAACTAAAAGCGCGCACGAAAATGGAGAACAAAAGTCGTATCTAACTAGAGCAGGATATGAAGCCAACGTAAGATTTTCGGAAGCATCGTCTAGAATTCGTTTTGAAACAGAAAAACCAAAGACTAGTAAATGATTATCCTTCTCATTTCGTAACGTCTCCTGTTTCAGCACTTTCAAAGCAAGGTCATTTTCCGCTCTTCATAAGCCTTTCTCCACTGTATGTAAACGGTCATTGAACTAAAATCGAGTAGAATCGAGTATTCCCTAGCGATACTTCGTGTAGCATTGAGTATTCTCTTCGGTACTTTTAATGAGTGAGGCATCTTTATCCAGGAACGGATTAAGAAGAAGTATTTCACTCTTCGACTCAATGCATTCTTTAGCTTTCAGTTTTGCGATTTCTATTCCGTAATGCTGCTTCTGAGAAAGTTTTATCAGGCGAGTAGTCGTTGTTTTAATTTCATTAGATGAAATTAAGCAAGATTCCGACTTAAAAGAAGCTTTTGTCTTCGGAAGGGTTCTTTGAAAGAAACGCGATATATATGATATCAATCCTAAAGCCCTCGGTAAACTAGAAAACCGGTTAAGAATGTCATTGGTTTAGTCTGTCGATGTTGTTGCATGAACGTGCATCCTTTTTTCCTCAATACTTTGGTGAAGTCTGTCTCTTGTGTTGGCCATTCCCTATTTTCTTGAAGCCAAGAAGGTTTCTACCACCACAAGGAATTTTTTACCAACTCGTTTGCCAGTTTGCCCCTGCTTGCTAAATCTGCGGAATTTGTAGCTGAATCGACGTGAAGCCAGTTCATGTTCCGTACTTTGTCTATGATTACGAAGGTTGCCCATGAACATGGGGGCTTGCGTATCCATGCCAGAACAATCGCTGAATCAGGCCAAAGATGTATGTTCAAGTGACGTAATTCAAGAACCATCAGCTAATTGCAGCAATGTCCTGATTGCAAGATAAGGAGGACATTGCACGCCGAAAGTCACAGTCTTTAATTCATAGAGGCTGATGGGATCGTTTGGGCAAGGTCGGAAAACTATTCGTTGGTATTTGGTCTGATTCGAGTCTAACGCATTGAAAACTACACGCACCTTTGTTGACGTGCTTTCTGCTTTTAGCACAGAATGATGAGATAGATAATAGTTGTCTACGGAATCTGCAGACTGAACTGAATTTACTTTCGACATGTGGCCCATAGATTCATATTCCATGATTACTCTATTATACTCCTTTTACAACTCAGGATTTTTCTCTAATCGTTTTTCGTTTTTATAAAACTTGGAAAAAGCAATTTTCAGTGAAGGCCCAATGTGACTTTAGATGTGTTGGGTCACCGATTGGGAACCACTGCATCGTCAGCTATTTCACCTTTTTATTTAATTATTTCATTTCGTATGTTGGTCAAGGCCAACTTCGCATCAGTCATTCACCTCAATGCACGGTGGCCAATTTTTCGAAAAAGCTGGCCAAAAGTCGAAGCGTGGTACAATTGTAATCAAACCTTGTGTATTCGTCTTTATTTTGGTTGCTGGTTTTAAATTTCACCACATAATTTCGAAATTCAAAATGGCTGATCCATAATGGCTGCAGTGTACGCTTAAAATAATCAGATTTTTAGCAAACCTAAGATAGTTAAGTAAAAAAGGTCATGTTTTTGGCTTTTTTGTTATATAATGTGATGTAGCGGTTAGCAATATACGCTATCATTCCGCAGGGCCTGGGTTCAAGCCCAGTTTCTGACCAACATAAAAAAATAAGAAACAAACAAGTTTTTTGTAATAAAGTTGCCCTTTGGCAGGCAATGGCAAACCCCCGATTGTATTCAGACACGAAGAACAGCTTCTTATAAAAATAAGATCCCCGGTTCGGGTTCGTCGTAAAACTGTTGGGCCCTCCCCTTGGTGCGCCAACATCAAGGCGCACGCCACAAATCGGAAGAGAAGCTCGGACAAACACTAACGAGGTCTTAATGTTTGTTTCTAAAAATCTTGATGTTCAAATTTACACGGGAACTGCGGGATTTTGAATGAATCAATAAACAAGACATACATATTTGTTGGTACAGGAATATATTTTTAAGATAACAATTTTATACACCGTCAGACTCGCAGTCATCTGAAGTGTCCAAGCTCGTATCTATATTTACTGATGGCAACTCCGATCCACATTTACAACAGTTGATAATAATTTAATGGCATCTGGCGACAGTTTGTGATTTGGTTTTGTTGGGTTTAAACGTAAACTTGAAATGACAGGGGCCGAGGATACAAGCAGCAGATATTTTTTAATATCCTTATTCCTTGACTCTTGGGTTTCTTCGAAAAGTTACCCAATTGGCAGGGTTGCCCATTCAATAATGAGAGGCCCATGGATGTGCACTCTAATATAGTAGTACTTTCTGACATCATTTAAATTCTAAAAACATCCAATCTTTAAACCATCAAAATCTTGGCAGAAATATTTTTTTACATACATAATTTAAATCCTTTAAACATACAAAAATTAAGAATCGCGTATAAAAACTGATGTCCAAACTACAGTGGCGGCTTGTGGCAGGTGGTTTTAACCAAGATGGACGGAAAAAACTTCAATATATATGAAAAATAAGATTAGACCGCCAATCTCGACCACTCTCGTACGCTCATTAGAGCCGGTTCTACGTACCAGAATGACTCGGGTTTTAGTCGACCAAGGGCTGTTGTTTCGGCGATCTAACCCCGTTTAGGTCGGCGAAATCCATCAAACGTTGCTCGATCCTAGGGCTACACCTTCTCCGCACCCTTCTGCTCAGGGCTGGCATAGAGTCAAACCCAG
Source organism: Rhagoletis zephyria (assembly GCF_001687245.7). NCBI lineage: Eukaryota > Metazoa > Arthropoda > Insecta > Diptera > Tephritidae > Rhagoletis > Rhagoletis zephyria. The sequence continues at coordinate 65,117 of NW_016159576.1, forward strand.
GGCCAGAAATCTACACCTGCTGCGTATACCAGAGACGACTGCATACAAACTCCACCTCGGTCAGGTGCAATGCCTGTGACGGGTGGAGTCACCTCCGTAACTGATCGGGCCTACGTACGCACCGGCAATGAACCACGTCGTGCGTGGCCCCATGCTGTGCGAACCGGACCGCCTCCACGGCAAACCACCACCCGCCTGGGCAGCACACAATAAACACACCCAAACCCCAACACAACACAACAATAGACACACAAACAAACACAATAGCACCCACACACCGCCGCCGGCAACTCCTAGTCCCTCCGACAATCTGCTCTGTTTGTCAGTCCAGAATATACCGTAACATGACATCAGTCAAGTGAAACTCTTGCCTCGGCTGGTGCCACTTTAGGGCGTGCTCAGGACTTCGCAACACGCGAGATTGGACGAGTGACTATGTGGGCCCGTGCTGTGCTGCCCCCTCGCATCCCTCCCCCGCGACGCCGCCAACCACCACCACAAGGCAGCACCCCCTTTTGCAGCACGTACAGCAGGGGGCCGGCAGGCAACACAACTCGTTAACACCACACATCACAATCGGTCCCCAAGGCACACAAAGGTGTCAAAATATTTAACGTATACATACCCCCTGTCACCAGCTGCCCAGTAGGATATCACCCTGAAATAGGTGCGCTACTCAGAGGTGAAAACCGTATGGTAGTTGGTGACTTTAACGCGCACCACGATCTCTGGCACTCAAGCCTGTCAAATGATCGTAGGGGAATACATCTGGCTGAGCAGATAGACGATTCGACATTCTGCACAATGAACGACGACGCACCCACCAGGATTATGGGCAGCTGCTGCAGCTCGCCAGATCTAACAATTGTCTGCGCTGGTCTGATAAACAGCGTATCATGGCGACCTATGCTGACTCTAGCATCAGACCATCTGCCCATAGTCATCTCGATTGATAAACCTGCCGACTTTGCTTCCGTGTATCACCGGACTTATGTCAACTTTTCCAAGGTGACTGGAAAGGCTTCACGGATGTTACTGAGGGCGCCTTCACTGCCCTACCCATACCAACGGACGTCCATGTAGGTGANATCTGCCCATAGTCATCTCGATTGATAAACCTGCCGACTTTGCTTCCGTGTATCACCGGACTTATGTCAACTTTTCCAAGGTGACTGGAAAGGCTTCACGGATGTTACTGAGGGCGCCTTCACTGCCCTACCCATACCAACGGACGTCCATGTAGGTGACCGTAAGTTCCGCAGGGTTGTCACCGCTGCTGCAGCTCGCTTCATCCCAGCAGGATGTATTAAGGATCCACGTCCGAATTTTCCTGCCGAAGCGGCTGTTCTAGCTGATGAGCGCGGCAACCTTCGTCAGGCCGATCCCGGAAATCCCCGTATTAGGGATCTCTATTCGGAGTTCAGTAACTTGTTATCGTACATAAGCAGAAGAAATGGGAAGAGCTTCTGAAGACCTGCAACTTCGCTTCTTGTGTGAGCAAGCTTTGGTCCACCGTGAGGTCGTTGTCCAACCCGACGAAGCGCGACGACAGAGTCGAGACAGACTTTGGTGACCACGCTTCGTCGGACCGGAGAGATGCGCGAGCTATTTTAGCCAGCAGTTCATTCTGTATCCTCCGGTGGATAAAGCCAAACTTCGAGTGACCAGAAGGCTGCACAAAATGCCAAAACCTAGTGCGCCTCTTGTTTTCACCGGCGGTGAGGTAAGGGTAGCCATCGGGAAGGCGAAAGCCTCCAAAGCCATTGGACCCGACGGAATATGCATGTTGATGCCGAAAAATTTGGGTCCTGCGGGAACAGCGTACCTAACGGAAGTCCTCAACCTGTCTATGGCCACTTTCGTCATTCCAGACATCTGGAAAAAGGGGAGAGTGGTCCCACTGCTCAAACAGGGGAAACCAGCCATCAAAGGAGAGTCTTATTGCGCGATAACCCTCCTTTCCCCGGTAGCGAAGACACTCGAGGCCCTGCTGCTCCCGTACTTTACGAACCACCTGCCCCCAGCGAAGCATCAACATGGGTTCCGTAAAGGGCATAGCACAACAACTGCACTTAACGCCATAAACACTCAGATAACTCGTGGCCTAAACTAAAAACGCCCCTGTGAGAGAAGTATTCTAGTAGCGTTGGACCTGTCCAAGGCGTTCGACACTGTCAGTCATTCAACGCTACTAGAAGATATAGTCCCANCTTTACGAACCACCTGCCCCCAGCGAAGCATCAACATGGGTTCCGTAAAGGGCATAGCACAACAACTGCACTTAACGCCATAAACACTCAGATAACTCGTGGCCTAAACTAAAAACGCCCCTGTGAGAGAAGTATTCTAGTAGCGTTGGACCTGTCCAAGGCGTTCGACACTGTCAGTCATTCAACGCTACTAGAAGATATAGTCCCACAACTGCTCGCGGAAGAGCCCTCGCCACGGCACGCCAGGAGGCATCTTTACGAACTGACGGACGAAGTCCAGAGGTTTATCAAACAACCTCTGTACCCGTCAACGTACCGACAGGCGCTGAACGGCATTCACAGGGAATCAGTCTCAAGTTATGTAGACTCCCGCCCTGTGAATGCCGTTCTAGACACACAACCACCGGACGTGTATGGGACAGAACTTTGTCTGCCTCGGGAGACCCGCACTACAATAGCCCAACTTCGCTCTGGCTATTGCAGCAGGCTCAACTCCTACTTGAGCAGAATCAACGATGATGTGCCCAACCAATGCCCGGCATACGGAGAGTCGCCACATGACTCCCGGCACCTCTTCCCCTGCCTTGAGAATCCCACTCAGCTAACGCCCCTGTCCCTATGGACAGCCCCTGTGTAATTAGCACACTTCCTGGGCCTCCCCCTATCTGAAATTGACGACAACGTTGATGGATGAACCGCCCCGAACGGGGCTTAGTAGCCGCTACAACAACAACAACAACAACCACTCTCGTAACTATTTTCCTAATCCATCATAATGAGTAAACAAAAAAAATCAATCCGGGAATATCTTTGTCTTACGTCAGTTTTTAAATTTCGTGACAATGAAAAAACATGTTTTACATACTCTAGATTACAATGTCCATGAGCGAATGCTTGAAAACTGTTATTTTTTTTAAAGATAATACCACGATTATAACAATGACGAATACTATAATTTACGAAAAGTTTAGAGCGGATTGCTAGCAACAGTCACTTCGATCTCCTGTAACATTAAATGCCTTAAGAGAATCGACTTGTTGTCTCATAACGATACGCAGTAGAGCCCTCCTAACAATATAAGATGGTTATGCATACGAATGCACCAATTTTTTTTGGAATTTTGGCCAGGGTTTTCCAAAAATTGGCCACTGTGCAATGCAAAGAATACATACAGTCAGTCAATAAAATTTAGGTACAACGAATTTTTTACAATACCGGCAACTATTTTTTAAATATTTTATTTTTCGCTTATTTTTTATAAAAATATGGTTAATTCTACAATAAAAAACCCAAAAATCAGAGTTCCAAACCTTGTGCAAAATTAAAGAAAATTCTGCAAAATTTCATTCAAATATTGCACTTTTTCTTTACGCTCTCTAGAAAAAAGCTGAGTATGCAGTTTTTTAGCCCATTCAATTTTAGTATAACAAAGTGCAAGCTAGAGGTAGCTGGGACTTACCATTGATTTTTAGCAATTTTTTTTTGTTGAAAGTGTCGCTCATTTTCGCCATATAAAATAATATTTGATAATCTTTTTATATGGAAAAAATGTGCGACACCTTCAACAAAAAAATTTCCCAAAAACCAATGGTAAGTCCTAGCTTCCTCGTACTTGCACTTTGTTATACTAAAATTGAATGGGTTAAAAAACTGCATACTCAACTTTTTTCTAAGGAACGTACATAAAAAGTGCAATATTTGAATGGAATTTTGCAGAATTTTCTTTAATTTTGCACAAGGTTTGGAACTTTGATTTTTGGGGTTTTTGTTATAGAATTAACCATATTTTTATAAAAAATTTGCGAAAAATAAAATATTTAAAAAATAGTTGCCCGTATTGTAAAAAATTCGCTGTACCAAAACTTTATTGACTGACTGTACATATGTATGTACAATCTTAGTTCATACATACGTTCTACCCATGAACCAACGAATAAGATCACCCAGGACGGCGTGCGAGAAAAAAGTAATTTTTTTGCAATGACGTCATTTTTTCGCCGCCATGTGAATGAAAAGGAACGAAACCTTGTGTGTGAATGAAACAACCGATTAAAAAATGACGTCATCAATTATTTATTTTTTCTCAAATGCAATTACAAATACACGGTTACCGTGCTGGTAGATCTGTTTAGTTGGTTCATGACGTTCTACCGCTATGCTGCGGTACACTGTGTACCAGGGATATTGCCAATGTGGAATTTTAGACATCCGCGGATGCGAATGCGGATGCAGGTGTTTAAACGCTAACATCCCCGGATGCGGATGCGAATGCGAATGTCAAGTATTTTTATACCCGAGCGCACTTGTACGCAAGAGTATTATAACTTTAATCACATAACGGCTGTTTGTATCAGGCAAAACCAATCGAGATAGATATCGACAAATGTATACATACATAAATGATCAGAATGAAAAGAGTAACCGTATGTGCACACGATAACTCGAGCACAAATTGAGATATCTTAACGAAACTTGGTATGTATACTTCTTTTGAGCGTAGGATGGATTAATTAAAAATGGGGAAAATCGGACGATACCCACGCCTACCTCCCATATAACGGTAGTTTTCAGAAATACGAAAACTGCGATATTTTAGTAACTACTGAAGCTTACTCACTCAAAATTGATA
>NW_016159576.1:71378-81853 GCF_001687245.7 Rhagoletis zephyria
GGGAATACATCTGGCTGAGCAGATAGACGATTCGACATTCTGCACAATGAACGACGACGCACCCACCAGGATTATGGGCAGCTGCTGCAGCTCGCCAGATCTAACAATTGTCTGCGCTGGTCTGATAAACAGCGTATCATGGCGACCTATGCTGACTCTAGCATCAGACCATCTGCCCATAGTCATCTCGATTGATAAACCTGCCGACTTTGCTTCCGTGTATCACCGGACTTATGTCAACTTTTCCAAGGTGACTGGAAAGGCTTCACGGATGTTACTGAGGGCGCCTTCACTGCCCTACCCATACCAACGGACGTCCATGTAGGTGACCGTAAGTTCCGCAGGGTTGTCACCGCTGCTGCAGCTCGCTTCATCCCAGCAGGATGTATTAAGGATCCACGTCCGAATTTTCCTGCCGAAGCGGCTGTTCTAGCTGATGAGCGCGGCAACCTTCGTCAGGCCGATCCCGGAAATCCCCGTATTAGGGATCTCTATTCGGAGTTCAGTAACTTGTTATCGTACATAAGCAGAAGAAATGGGAAGAGCTTCTGAAGACCTGCAACTTCGCTTCTTGTGTGAGCAAGCTTTGGTCCACCGTGAGGTCGTTGTCCAACCCGACGAAGCGCGACGACAGAGTCGAGACAGACTTTGGTGACCACGCTTCGTCGGACCGGAGAGATGCGCGAGCTATTTTAGCCAGCAGTTCATTCTGTATCCTCCGGTGGATAAAGCCAAACTTCGAGTGACCAGAAGGCTGCACAAAATGCCAAAACCTAGTGCGCCTCTTGTTTTCACCGGCGGTGAGGTAAGGGTAGCCATCGGGAAGGCGAAAGCCTCCAAAGCCATTGGACCCGACGGAATATGCATGTTGATGCCGAAAAATTTGGGTCCTGCGGGAACAGCGTACCTAACGGAAGTCCTCAACCTGTCTATGGCCACTTTCGTCATTCCAGACATCTGGAAAAAGGGGAGAGTGGTCCCACTGCTCAAACAGGGGAAACCAGCCATCAAAGGAGAGTCTTATTGCGCGATAACCCTCCTTTCCCCGGTAGCGAAGACACTCGAGGCCCTGCTGCTCCCGTACTTTACGAACCACCTGCCCCCAGCGAAGCATCAACATGGGTTCCGTAAAGGGCATAGCACAACAACTGCACTTAACGCCATAAACACTCAGATAACTCGTGGCCTAAACTAAAAACGCCCCTGTGAGAGAAGTATTCTAGTAGCGTTGGACCTGTCCAAGGCGTTCGACACTGTCAGTCATTCAACGCTACTAGAAGATATAGTCCCACAACTGCTCGCGGAAGAGCCCTCGCCACGGCACGCCAGGAGGCATCTTTACGAACTGACGGACGAAGTCCAGAGGTTTATCAAACAACCTCTGTACCCGTCAACGTACCGACAGGCGCTGAACGGCATTCACAGGGAATCAGTCTCAAGTTATGTAGACTCCCGCCCTGTGAATGCCGTTCTAGACACACAACCACCGGACGTGTATGGGACAGAACTTTGTCTGCCTCGGGAGACCCGCACTACAATAGCCCAACTTCGCTCTGGCTATTGCAGCAGGCTCAACTCCTACTTGAGCAGAATCAACGATGATGTGCCCAACCAATGCCCGGCATACGGAGAGTCGCCACATGACTCCCGGCACCTCTTCCCCTGCCTTGAGAATCCCACTCAGCTAACGCCCCTGTCCCTATGGACAGCCCCTGTGTAATTAGCACACTTCCTGGGCCTCCCCCTATCTGAAATTGACGACAACGTTGATGGATGAACCGCCCCGAACGGGGCTTAGTAGCCGCTACAACAACAACAACAACAACCACTCTCGTAACTATTTTCCTAATCCATCATAATGAGTAAACAAAAAAAATCAATCCGGGAATATCTTTGTCTTACGTCAGTTTTTAAATTTCGTGACAATGAAAAAACATGTTTTACATACTCTAGATTACAATGTCCATGAGCGAATGCTTGAAAACTGTTATTTTTTTTAAAGATAATACCACGATTATAACAATGACGAATACTATAATTTACGAAAAGTTTAGAGCGGATTGCTAGCAACAGTCACTTCGATCTCCTGTAACATTAAATGCCTTAAGAGAATCGACTTGTTGTCTCATAACGATACGCAGTAGAGCCCTCCTAACAATATAAGATGGTTATGCATACGAATGCACCAATTTTTTTTGGAATTTTGGCCAGGGTTTTCCAAAAATTGGCCACTGTGCAATGCAAAGAATACATACAGTCAGTCAATAAAATTTAGGTACAACGAATTTTTTACAATACCGGCAACTATTTTTTAAATATTTTATTTTTCGCTTATTTTTTATAAAAATATGGTTAATTCTACAATAAAAAACCCAAAAATCAGAGTTCCAAACCTTGTGCAAAATTAAAGAAAATTCTGCAAAATTTCATTCAAATATTGCACTTTTTCTTTACGCTCTCTAGAAAAAAGCTGAGTATGCAGTTTTTTAGCCCATTCAATTTTAGTATAACAAAGTGCAAGCTAGAGGTAGCTGGGACTTACCATTGATTTTTAGCAATTTTTTTTTGTTGAAAGTGTCGCTCATTTTCGCCATATAAAATAATATTTGATAATCTTTTTATATGGAAAAAATGTGCGACACCTTCAACAAAAAAATTTCCCAAAAACCAATGGTAAGTCCTAGCTTCCTCGTACTTGCACTTTGTTATACTAAAATTGAATGGGTTAAAAAACTGCATACTCAACTTTTTTCTAAGGAACGTACATAAAAAGTGCAATATTTGAATGGAATTTTGCAGAATTTTCTTTAATTTTGCACAAGGTTTGGAACTTTGATTTTTGGGGTTTTTGTTATAGAATTAACCATATTTTTATAAAAAATTTGCGAAAAATAAAATATTTAAAAAATAGTTGCCCGTATTGTAAAAAATTCGCTGTACCAAAACTTTATTGACTGACTGTACATATGTATGTACAATCTTAGTTCATACATACGTTCTACCCATGAACCAACGAATAAGATCACCCAGGACGGCGTGCGAGAAAAAAGTAATTTTTTTGCAATGACGTCATTTTTTCGCCGCCATGTGAATGAAAAGGAACGAAACCTTGTGTGTGAATGAAACAACCGATTAAAAAATGACGTCATCAATTATTTATTTTTTCTCAAATGCAATTACAAATACACGGTTACCGTGCTGGTAGATCTGTTTAGTTGGTTCATGACGTTCTACCGCTATGCTGCGGTACACTGTGTACCAGGGATATTGCCAATGTGGAATTTTAGACATCCGCGGATGCGAATGCGGATGCAGGTGTTTAAACGCTAACATCCCCGGATGCGGATGCGAATGCGAATGTCAAGTATTTTTATACCCGAGCGCACTTGTACGCAAGAGTATTATAACTTTAATCACATAACGGCTGTTTGTATCAGGCAAAACCAATCGAGATAGATATCGACAAATGTATACATACATAAATGATCAGAATGAAAAGAGTAACCGTATGTGCACACGATAACTCGAGCACAAATTGAGATATCTTAACGAAACTTGGTATGTATACTTCTTTTGAGCGTAGGATGGATTAATTAAAAATGGGGAAAATCGGACGATACCCACGCCTACCTCCCATATAACGGTAGTTTTCAGAAATACGAAAACTGCGATATTTTAGTAACTACTGAAGCTTACTCACTCAAAATTGATACGTACAATCATTTGTAAACGAAAAAAAAGAATATTATAAATTTTTGGAAAATGGGCGTAGGCACGCCCACTTATGATTACATGTGTTTATCTTGGGAACTGCTGCACCAATTTCTCCTAAACTTGGCACAGTTGTTGGCCTTCACAAAACAAACCAAACGGCTGAAAATTTAAAAAATCGGATAATAAACACGCCCACATCCCACATAACGGTAATTTAGAGAAATACGAAAGATTCGATAAATCAGTAAATACTGAAGCTAATTTATTCAAAATTGATGTTTGCAATACTTCTTTAGCAAAAAGTACGCTTATTATAAAATGTTGGAAAATGGGCGTGACCCCGCCCACTTAAGACCACATATGTGTATCTCGTTAACCGTTCGATCAAGCTCGGTATGATCGTTGAAAGTTATTGTAATCTGACTAAAATTACGACCACCTTTCTATAACGCTTATTTTACCCAAAATTGATACTAACAACTATCCCTTGAAAAGAAGTAACATTATTATGGAATTTTGGAAAATGGGCGTGTAGCCGCCCACATATATCTATATAAGTTTATCTCATTATGTCAACTGAACGTTCTATCGAAGATGTTTGAAATAGACGTAAAACCACCACTGCTTACCATGTAGGAAAGGTGAAAAAACTATATTGATTACTTGCGCCGGGTATTTAATGTTCGGCTCCGCCCGAACTTATACTTTTTACTTGTTAAGAAATAATTTAGGTGAGTAAATTAGGTGATTTATGATGAAAAATGGAAAGGTTAGCAATTTTTAATATGTTTTTTTTTAGTACTTGAATTTAAAAATTGGAACATTGTATTCAATAAAAAGTTTTTAAAGGGTCTTAAATCAAACCTGCGCCACTTAATAACTTTTCGCTCGCTGCGAAAAACTTGAAACTTGACAAAATTGTAAATTCTTTTCAATTGACGCTGCACCAGTCGAGAGGACTTTCAGTTATATTTATTTTTTTTATTGCGGTGCAATAATTCTTTTTTGGGAATTGCATCGGTCTGCAAATATCGTATGTATCCTCCTGACTTTCATCTTCACAATCTAGTATCATGGCAAGATCGTTGTTTAAACACCGTTGTTTTCCAAAGAATTCTTCATTCTCATTCTTTTGGTTGTATCTGAATGTGGAGAACCTGTAACGTCAACAGCGTTTTTCGATTTTAGTTTTTGTAATTCATTTTTGATCCTTTCTTCTGTGACTGACCAGATATACGTTTTATCATTGCACTTACATAATATTCCAGGGACCGAAAATAACAGTTATTTTGTACCAGTTAAACTTGGCCTAATATTTTTTATTCCGAAAGTTTTTTCTGGATAATAAACAAACAGTTTATCAAAAGTAAACAAATTTGGTATCATGTGAAAGAGGACTGAAATAGCTTTTGAACAGAAATAACCAACGCAGGTTACCACCTCAACTTATATATTTTTTATATCATTTAATACTAAAGAAATTCATATACCTGACCCAAGGTTTGTTCTATGGTAATTAATTATCATTTTTTATTGAAATATTTTTCAATCGATGACTTTGCTTGTTTAGACATTTCAGTTTTAAAGCTATTTAAGTCTTCTTTCATTTGATACCAAACTTGTTAATTTGGATAAGCGGTTTGTTTATTGTCCGGAAAGGACTTTTAGTTGATAATAAAAGATATTTGGCCAAGTTTAACTCGTAAAGAAAATAAATGTTACTTTAGGTCCCTTGAATATTCTCATTCGCAAAAGATCCGCATTGATTATTGCGAATGCGAAAGCGAATGCGAATGTTAAAATTAATGCGGAAGATCCGCGGCTGCGAATGCGAATATCCGCAATAACCTTGATATGTACGTAATAAGTACACTATATTATAGTCTTAGATATGCTGCGCTCCCACTTTGTATGCACTTTTAGGTATGAATGTATGTATATTAGGGCGGGTTGATTTGTATGGATGAAAAAAAAAATTTAAAATCGTATAGCAAAAACGTAATCTACATTAAATTCTAAGAAAATTCTCTGAAGAAACCATGAGTCTAAAATCAAACCCTAATCCGCGCCTCTCGACTTGANGTTAATTTGGATATTTTTCGCTGCCGTATTCCCGCTCTCTCTTCGAGGGTCATCTGTTCACACGGTTGCCTTCGTCCTGCGCACAACGTCCTCTTCATTAAATAGATATTGATTGCCACATTTCCTATACAACTATCTTTGGTTTCAGCTTGAAAATGTCTCTGGATGAACAGAAACAGCAGCGTGCGAACACAAGGAAGAATATTTCAGGCATATCGATGTTGCTAGTCTACGACCTGGTGGAAAAGTTCTTTCAAACGCAGAATACAAATGTCGCCTGTGAATTCATGAATCCTACTTTAAGCAAGTTCTTTCTATACAAACTGACATCGAGAAGTTGGGCACCGACGATGGAGGACGCGCTGATTTAGAAGGCCTTTACGTTACCACGAAACTTGCTATCCAATCGCAGCTGGTTGAGGACCACAATGTGACGTTGTCGGACACAACATGCATAATGCAGGCGAACTCAAAATTGCCACAACTTAAGCTCCTCAGATTTTCTGGCAAGTATTCCGAATATCAGAATTTCATAAATTCATTTAAGCAAATTATTGACCGCGAGCTAAGCTTATCAATCATAGACAAGTTCAACCATTTGCGAAATTGTCTTCAAGGTCAGGCTTTGGAAACCGTAGAAGCATTTCCGGTGACAAATGAAAATTACTCTAAGCCATTGGACAGATTGAATCAGTGGTATGACAACAAAACTTTGATATTTTTAGAGAATGAGGTATCATTATTTGAGCTACCAGCAGTTACGAAATCAGATGGTCTTCAATTGAGGAGTCTCATTGACAAGGCCTCAGCAATCTACTACTACTACATCACTAGGTAGTGATAGGCAAATCTCTCAAGCTATCCTTGTTCATTTAGTATTGCAGAAGTCTGATGAGCAGGCCAATCGGAAATGGAAGGAGTCACTGGACTTCAAGGCACTGCCTACATGGGAAGATTGTACTAGGGTCTATCAACAGTTCACACACTTCTCCTCCAATCACTCAAACGACCAGCAAATCTGCCACTGGTAAGTCGAAAAAACCAACGGGTTACTTGTTTACTTGCTCCAGCTTGCCTTGTTCACTTTGCACGAGCACAAACCTCAAGATATCGAACTGCGACCGCTTCAGGTTACTAAGTATTGGCCTACGATTCGATCACACAAAGATAAATGGACTTTTCATAAATTGCTTGTCGAAGGGACACCAAGTTGCTCATTGTCCATCAGCGCAAAGGTGCAAGGTTTGCTCAAGGCAGCACCACAGCTTACTTCATCGTGCATCCTCGTCAAGCCAAACTGCTACAAATCTGACTCACACCTCACGCGAGGCTACAGAATGGGTAAGGCATTGCTGGACTCCTGTTCTCAAGTTAATTTTATTACTGAAGAATTCTCGCAAAAGTTGTTGTTGCCAAGAAGTAAGCAAAATATCGACATTCAAAGCATCGGTAAGTCATCAACAAATATTAAGTACAAGACCTCAACCACCATCAAATTGCAAGTTACTGGATTTGAAATTCCTCTCACTTTTTGCGTAACACCCCATATTGATTGTCAGCCCGACCCAGAAATCGATATTTCATCATGGAACATTCCAAGCAATATTGTCCTCGCTCATGATGAATTTCATCTGCCTAGGAAAATTGATTAGTTGTTGGGCATATAAACGTTCTTCAGCCTTTTGGCTGTCGGCCAAATTAAACTCGGATCTAGCTTACCAATTCTACAAAAAACCTTGTTCGGATGGATTGTGTCGGAACGATACTAAGGAGGCAGCAATTCAACTAAATCTTCATTTTTATTTACAGCTAGCGAATCTTTGGATGCTAAATTAGAAAGGTTATGGAAGCTAGAGGAAGAAGTTACTACCACAGAAGCATGACACAACACATTTGCGAGCGTTTGTGCATCAACACCGTGTCAAGTAAGCCTTCTGGTAGAATTGTAGTCAGACTTCCCTTCAAGGACGACCCTTCATATTTGGGTGCCTCATATAATACAGCTTTGAGGCGGTTTATTGCGCAAGAAGGGCGGCTAACAAAATCACCACAAATGAGATCACAGTACGTGGAGTTCATGAACGAATATGAAGGTTTTGGACATATGAGCGCTGTAGAGAACCCAAACCTCAGAAACCCGCATTACTCCATCCCACATCACTGCGGGCTTAAGCCCACAAGCACAACAACCAAGCTACGAGTCGTATTTGACGCTTCCTGCCGAACAACAACACAAAAATCACTAAACGAACTTGAAATGGTTGGACCAACAATCCAGTGTGATCTAATACTTCTTCGTTTTAGATTATATTGTTTTGTGCTTACTGCCGACATTGTCAAGATGTACTAATGCATGAGGAAGATAGAAAATTTCAGTAGATCTTGTGGAAGAGTTCGCCAACTGAGAAAATTCGCACGTATCAACTGAACACGGTAACGTATGGTATGGCTTCTGCTCCTTATCTAGCTGTACGAAGTTTGATTTACTTGGCTGAACAACATGCGTCCCAGTTCCCAATTGGAGCGAAAATCGTGCAGTCGTCTTTCTATGTGGACGATCTTTTATGTGGAGCTGACACTATGGTCGATCTTTGACAAATGAAGGAGGAGGTGACAGAATTGTTGAAACTGGGTTTCAGCTAGCAAAATGGCACTCTAACCAGGCACGATTCAGAGAAGATAAGTCTGCAACGGATCTGAATCTCGACACGTCCTTTACAAGTGCACTTGGGCTGCAGTGGAACCAATACTTGGACTGCTTCTTATTTGCATTCGAACCAAAACCAAAACCAGCTAGTCGCTATACTAAACGCTCTATCTTTTCAGTTGTCTCATCGCTCTGCGATCCCCTTGGTCTCTTGGCTCCTTTAATAATAACATCAAAAATTTTATTGCAGGAATTGTGGCTTCTCAAATTGGATTGGGACGAATCGGTACCTCAGAACATTGAATTCGCTTGGACCAACTTTCGCAACCGTTTATCGGATCTGCCGTCAGTCAAGTTGCAAAGATATTGTTTTTCTCCAAACGCTCAGCCGTCGTTTTAACTGCATGAATTCTGCTACGCATCGATTCGCGCAAATGGTTGCGCACTCAACGCACGTATAGTCAACAAATCAGGGAAAGCTGTTGTTCGTCTGCTCACCGCAAAATCCAGAGCTGTACCCACTAAGAAGCAATCGCTACCTGAAATTGGAGCTTTGTGGCGCTCTTCTTCTCGCTCGTCTATTCGCAAAAACTAAATCAATTTTTTCTGACAATGTATTTGAAGTTTTCTTTTGGACAGATTCGAAAGTGGTTTTGCATTAGCTGAAGATGCATTCTGTTACACTTTCGGCATTCGTTGGCAACCGGACTTCGGGAATCCAGGATTCAACTGCTGGCGTCCATTGGAGGCATGTGCCAACACTTAGCAATCCAGCAGACCTAGTCTCCAGAGGATGCACTTTGGAAAAACTCGTCAAATCAATATGATATACAAGACCGTCCTTCTTATACGAAGACGTAGAAAAATGGCCAAAAACAAATGCAATGACATCGACATGGAGGTTGTAGAAATGGAGAAGCATTTGTATTTCTCTTGGTGTTAGTAAATTGTATTTTGAATTTGAAGCAAATCGGACCATAAATGAAGTTTTTCGGAATAACTCCACTCCTACTCCACCTACTGAAAAGCAAACAAAATGCGCACCTCCCCTTTGAAATACCTGTCGAACAAAAGACGAATCATTCAAGTCGGTTGAGAAACCTAGGAGCAGTAGGGAGGAATAGATTTGTATGGGATTTCGTTAGCGTATTAAAGCATCTACATACCTGTGCGATTCCGTCGGAGCGGATCCGCACCGTTTTTGATGCTACAGAGTTGACTACTTCGAAAACGCAAGAACGCACACATCTGTGCCACTCTATCGCCGTGAAAAATTTTATTTTATAAACAAACAAAAAATTTTGTTCTTAGCTTTTCCGCAATAAACATGTTTCGTTTTCTTACGTTAATTTTTGTTTTAACTCTACAAAATCCGTTCACTGACCTTTCTAGTTCTCAAAACGCGGCATTCAGCGATTTCGGCAAGACGAAAAGAACTGTGAATGTTCGAATAAATCGCTTCAGCAAATCGCTTAAGTGTGTCGTTCCTCATCTAAAACTATGGTCGACATTGTTGTAATTTTTGTCGGGACAGATTCGCACCTACAGAATCGCATAGGTGTGTGGATGCCTTTAATATATAGATAGTAGATGGTGAAACCAAAGCAGGCATTCATAGGCTTGTACGGAAATTGGAATAACTCGGCTCTGAAGCCACCTATCATTTTTTGCAGGTGTATTTCTCTTGTCGTTAGTAATATGTATTTTGAATTTGAAGCAAATCGGACCATAAATGAAGTTTTTCGGAATAACTCCACTCCTGCTCCACCTACTGAAAAACAAACAAAATGCGCACCTCCCCTTTGAAATACCTTTAGAACAAAAGAAGAAACATAGGAGCAGTAGGGAGGAATATATTTGTATGGGATTTCGTTAGCTTATTAATATATAGACTAGTGAACCCGCATGGCGTCAAAACGCCAACATTTAATTAAATTTTTTTAAACAATTTAATTTTAAAAAATTAAAATTTTTTTTATTCACAAACCTCTTAAAATATTCCTAATGATTAATCTAAACCATTTCTCAGTGA
>NW_016159578.1:0-25729 GCF_001687245.7 Rhagoletis zephyria
TCTTTCACCCGGTACCAAATACGGTTGTGAAAGTTAAAGTTCATCTTTTTAATTAATCGCCACTTTTGATGGATTTCAACCCTCTGTGCAACGTAGGCAAAGACCAACCAGGTTGCTTCTGAGTAGTAGTAATTATATTTTCTCGCAATTCCTCGTCTTGCAAATTTCGCGTTAAATATTTTATTTTCTGATATTTAATGCAGAGCCAATTTGATAAAATAAAATTAAATTTGAATACTTTAGTGGTACAATATGGAAAAAACAAATGTCAAAATATGTATATATGGGCGCAAAAATACGCTTAATTGTATGCCTTAAGATTGATACTGATCTAAAAAAAAAAGTGCTGAGCAGTGATTTAAGAATAAGATTAAGATTAATGCAAGAATGAAAGTAAAGTTGAATATATGGATGAAGAAAAGAATAAAGGATAAGGATAAAGTTGAAGGCTAATATATGAATATAGGAATAAAGATAAAAATAAGGATTGAGATACAGTTGCAGATAAAAATATCGATAATGGTACCGGTAAAGATGATGATAAAGAAAAAAGAAAAGACGGCGACATAAATATAGCTAGAGAAAGGGGAAATGATAAAGATGCAGACTAAGATATGTTATGTCACCTCATCTCGATTCGCTTTTGCTCGCCTTATTTTACCTCAACTCACGTCACTTCAACTCAGCTCACCTCAACCTACCTCACCTCAACTCGCATTTATTATAGTGCTTGAATTTCAACCGCGGGGCAAACAGTAGTATCGAGGGTCGATTTTAGTTTGTAACAAATCTGTAAGCATTTCGTATCAATAACATTAATTTTAAAATAAAAATCTTAATTTAGTTAGTTTTAGATTGTTTGCCTTTAATCCTGGCACTTGTGTTTGTATTCAGAGGGGACCGAGAGATGAATCAGGCATTCAACGACCAGTTACATTGCTCTATCAACGAACGTACAGATCTGACAGCCTATTCGCTATAAGGGTACATAAATACTGAAAATGAGACATACTAGTACACAGACAGTCTACTACCTAAATATTTAAAATTGGAGGGGAGCTTTGGCAGAGCCTTCCACTCTGCATATGTACTCTCCTCCTCGAACCATTCAACTAATGATTTTTTTGCAAAACACTGCTCAGACTAGTAAATAAGCTTCCATTGTGCTTTTTTTGGTGTATTGAAATGGAATGTCGAATTTCAGAGCGCTCAAATGAGTATCATTAAACACATATGTACCTTCTAAAATCGTAATACTATCTTCTAAAATCGTAATACTATTTAGTATCATGTTTAGCAGATGGCAAAAATTATTCCATGTTTTGAAATGATTGGCTTAACCAATGTCAGTAAATAACTCCGTTATATGTTACTTGACGTTTTTCTTTTTAGTCCAAATGAACTTAAAATTTTTAATCGCTTCATTCAATTAAATATTTTACCAACAATACTTTTATGTAAGCATATGTTATACGCGTATTTTTTCACTATTAAACTTCAAGAATATGTGAAAAAATAATTCAATTTAAATCAAATATTTTGCGTGACCAAAAAAGCGATCTGCCACTATGCGGTTAAATTTCAATTGTGTCAGCAACACATCTGTAATTTAATATCCATAAACCATCCATAACGCCATTCCACCACTTCACAAATTCACCAAGGCTATTAAAAAAGCCGCAACACATTGAATGAAAATTTTGTATAAATCAGATTATAAACATAATTTAAATTTTGGCCATTTTGCAACATGTAGGCCGAGCTATACATTTGTATGTATGTATGTGTCTAAATACATGTACATACACAAATGTTATAGGGGAGTCTAGAAAGTAATATTTTCGAAATCATGAAGTGGTCAAATGAAGTCCGTCGAGTATTTGCGGCAGTTGGTCAATTTATGGATGTATGAATGTACATATAAACAGCACTATTCATGTTTGCACGTATACTCACTGTACGTACATACATATTTACATATATATCTTTACTGAATATTAAAGGAAAAATAAATCGTTCTTGACACAACAAATACACAGACCTACACACAAACTTATGTCAACAACAAGGTCCAAGCATTTTTTTTGCAAATGCAATATTTATTGAAAATCATGGGAACAGAGTTGGAGCCGAGGTCATTTAATAGTGACCGTTTTGGTTGTTTCAGAATTTGGAGAACCTGTAACGTCAACCGCGTTTTTCGATTTTAGTTTTTGTAATTCAATTTTAATCCTTTCTTTTGTTACTGAAATAGCTTTTGAGCAGAAATAACGAAAGAAGGTTACCACCGCTATTTGTATTTTTTTGTATCATTTAATACTAAAGAAATTCATATACCAGACCCAAGGTTTGCTCTATGGTAATTAATTAACATTTTTTATTGAAATATTTTTCAATGGGTTGCTTTGCTCGTTTAGACATTTCCTTCATTTGGTACCAAACTTGTTTAATTTGGATAAGCGGTTTGTTTATTATCCGGAAAAGACTTTTAATTGGGAATAAAAAATATCTGGCCAAGTTTAACTGGTAAAAAAAAACTGTTATTTTCGGTTCCTTCAATATTCGCATTCGCAAAAGATCCGCATTGATTATTGCGAATGCGAATGTTAAAATTAATGCGGAAGCTCCGCGGTTGCGAATGCGAATGCGAATATTCGCAACAACCCTGATAACGACTACGTTATCACGTCGATAGCGATGTCTAACCTGCTGTTAGTGTTAACCAAACATTGAGTAACGGGCCCTAAGAGTGGCTGGAGTTGAGTTATTTTTGGAAAACTGATTTCATGGACAAATCAGGCTCAAATTTATCTATTCTTTGGTGAAACCATAGAACGTCAGAAATGATCTTGTGTATTGATGTCTAATCCGAAAAGTTATCTGCATTAGAATACTTGTACGCAGATACATATATCTTTGTCACTTAAAGGCTATTTACTGGATTGAATTTATAAGTTAGGCGAACTTCTAGATTTTTTTGGTTGGAAGTTTTGGGGTAATTGTTAGTATTGACTTTTGGATTGTTGTTAAGCAACCCTCATCATAGAATTCTCTGGCGTCTCTATGATAGTAATGTTTACCTTGACCTTTCGAGCTGACCACGCGAAATTTTTTACTACATCGCTTAGCCCATCAACAGTATTATGGTGTTTAGTCAACCTGAACTTCAAATTTTTGTGGCATTAAACATAGGTTTGAAACGTTAAACTTTTTTTTTTTTATTGTTATTCACCATTAGAAAAAAATGTATAAGTGATTGTCACGGGCGGGACACGATAAAAGGTTTCAAAATCTCTAAAGTAGGCACTTATAATATAATAAAAGAGATGAAATAGCGCTGCATAGTATAAACACACTCTAGTTATGAAATTATAGAAAAATCCCCGAAGTAGTAACTAAGCAATACGAAGTTTAAAACCTTTTTGTCACGGGTGGGACATTCAAAACCGTAGTGTTTTCACCCCTTTATATAATTTAAATGCTTATTTTTCTTCAATGCCATGTTGCTTCTTTGGGACGAAGAAAGATAGAGACATGTATTCCCCACTTCAAAAAAATAATAACTTTGTAAATACTTGATTTTGCAGAGACTTCTATATTAAAATATATTGTCGTATTCAATTACTTTTCTAATGTTGAAGTTTTGAGTGCATTTACAGTGTAATAAAATAATATAACTAAATTTTTT
The DNA here is from genome assembly GCF_001687245.7 of Rhagoletis zephyria. Classification (NCBI taxonomy): domain Eukaryota; kingdom Metazoa; phylum Arthropoda; class Insecta; order Diptera; family Tephritidae; genus Rhagoletis; species Rhagoletis zephyria. Next base: position 3,689 of record NW_016159578.1, read on the forward strand.
CTTAGAAAGTACGTTAATTTGAGATATTTAGCATTGATTCATCAAGCATTCCATGTTCAATAAGTTACTATATAATTGGAGACAATGTTTCACATACTCATGGAATACCCCTAAATTCAAATACATAAACGGAAAATTCGTTGAAATATATATATTTTTTTTTTTGTATACCTACACTCGTGTACCGGCAATTTTGAACTAACATTGGAAATGGCGGACAAAATGGCAATTACGGGCACAGTGGGTAGATGGCTATATATTTAAGCACACTTTTATTAATTTAAAGTTTTCAATCATTCCCAGTTTCTTGAAACTACGGAAATAAGTTTGAAAGTGGGGAGTTTTTTTCTTCCAAATGCACAACGGAAGTACAAGTTTACAATTTTGATGAAATTCCGTATGCTTTGGAATGTTTTAAAAATAACGTAATGCATTTGATTTATTACGTAAATATTTTTAGTTAAAACGAAATATTAACAAAAAATAATAAAATACAAAAGCAGATATTAAATACAAAATTTTAAAATAGGGAAGGGAAATATTTGAAGCGAGGCATTTTGCTAATCAAATTTTATAAAGATCTTACACTTTTTTCTATCGAGTTTCGACCGAAAAAACGACTGAGTGTATCCTGCACTAAACGAGGTACGGTGCCATTATGAAACCAAAACTGTTTAATACCTAGATTAGATTAGGTAAGGTTAAGATGGTAGCTCCCATACAAAGGAAACACTTAAACCATAAACATTGGTCCTTTCTTGGAGATTTTTTGGTTCTGAGTTTCAATCTGGCCGCATAATTGCTCAGGATTTTGAGATATCCCAACCTCAAAGTGTCAAAAACGCGGTTTTGGCGATACTTAATGTTATATTATGAAAACAATTAATTCTTTTGCTCATTTCTACTTAAGAAATCTTTTAAAACATACTACTCTTTCACTTTAATATTTATTTTCGTTTGTGGCGACTCGATTTTTATTTATCGAGGTTTACCATATTTAATGTGCAGTAAAGTACAGGAAGCTATGATGACTTATATGTACGTACGAGGTAATACCAAAGAACTGCCAATTCAAACTGGTATATCTCGAGAAAGAAAAATCGACTCGGAACAAACGAAAATGGATTTTAAAGGGGACGAGTAGTACTAAATAGATAACGGCTTAAGTATAAAAAAGCAAAAAAAAATGTATTCTTCTCATAACGTAGCATCAAAGTGTCAAAAATCGGTCCATTCAGCTCAAAATCCTGCCGTGGTAAAGCGATTCTGCGGCCATGTTTGGATTCAGCACCAAAAAATTGGCAAGAAACAAGAAAAAAATGCAGGTTATTTAGTTCAGCTCACGACCCTTGAGAAAGGGTGCCGCGACCCACCAGGTGGACGCGAGGAACTGTTTGAAAACTATTCAGCGGTTTTTTGTACTGAAAGGTCAAGGTGCGTTTGAGTTTACGATTAATAAAGCCCTTGGAGAGACATTGTGGATGATTGGACTATAACTTAAAGATGACTCTTTTACTCACTGGCCACTGCAAGTAGCTATGAGTATATAACTGGAAAATTAAGTCGGTTTCTCAGGCCCTTAACAAAACAAGTAAAATGTTGTCTTTCAGTAAGTTCCTAAATAAAATTTGACCTAAATACTACTCAAATATATTCATGAAGTTTTATTTTTTACGGAAGTTGCAATACTAATTATATTACTAAGTAATTTTTACTGCTTTCAGCCGATTTTAGGGGCTTATTACTTGTCGATTTTTAATGAAATGATACAGGAATTTCCGTTACTCATACGCCATGTATCCCGCAATTGACAAAATTAAAAAGAAAACAAAGTCCAAAGAGATCGGAAAAGAAAAGTGCATTCGTCTGATTAGTTCAAAGGAGTGATTGACGATCTTCAACAGCAACGATGAGCTTTTAGTAACCATGAAATAAATATGGTACTTCACAATACACCACATACCCCTTGGTTGCGAAAACAGTGGACTTTTCCAGGTAAACGTGCATAACGGAAGGCCAAAGTGGATATTTCCGCCTAGAAGGTCATACCCATTATTTTTTGGGATGTTCGCGGTGTCATTCAAATATATTACTTTAAAACGGTAAAACTATTACCGGTAATTATTACTCTCTACGGGTAGATTTAACAAAGAAAAATATGCTTTCCAGCAGTAGTATGCATGGATGCACGCTTGTGCAGTCGCAAGGACAAAAATGTGCGAAGCAGGTTTCGAATTCTTTATAATCTCCAATTAGCCTCTGTAGCTATTTCCTTTTTCCAAATGTCACCCGGACTGACCTAGAATTACTTAAAATGACACAACGCAAAATTTTTTTTTTACAGTTAAACATTTTATTGAACACCATGAGAAATGCGTCTTCCCGCTTTGTGGTTCCTGAAACTTCTTTTTTTTTAATATTTGTCCTTTCTTATAAATTTATTTTTACAGTGTTGCATGCATTTAAAATGTGTGTCATAAAAACTTATAGAAATGTATAGTTTAAATCGGCCTCGATTTCGCTGGTGTCAAGATCTGGTCGTTATCTGCGGACGCTGTACTTTTCATAAAAATACAATGGCCGTTCGTAGTAGTCGTAAAACTGTAGGTCGCCCCCTTTGTGGACAACACCAAGGCGCACGCCACAAATCGGAGGAGAAACTCGGCCTAACTCTAACATATTGTGTAAGCGCCAATTTACTATTATTATTATTATTATTATTATTATTATTATTATTATTATTATTATTATTATTATTATTATTATTATTATCTACATTCCAGCACTCAGAAAATTGTATTAAAAAAAATCATCTCATTTATTTTTTATGGTATTTTTGAGTATCTTGGGTTTTTGCATATGAAATTAATTTTACAATTTATTTAAGAATTGAAATACATAGTTGACTTACCTTACTCCAACCACCTCCAACCGGACTCGAACCTGCGATTCCAGAACCAGAAGCAGTAGTCTTCACCCGACGCCAAAGCCGGATTTTGCCAAGAAAGCAATTATCTTCGTGTGAACAGCAATGACAAAATTATTACTTGTATTCAGTAAATTTACTTCCTAAAATTAATGACGTCATTTATACCATGAACCTGAATTAAGGAACAACCTCTCAAATTGAGTAAATTTTGCGTAATATTAAGGAAAAAAAACAGTGACTCTAAAACAAAGAAAGTGGTTTCTCGTTTTAAGGAAATGCTTTTTCTGAGTGAGAAATGTGTGGATTAATTGTATCGAGCTAATATAAAAATAAATAAATAAGAATGGGTAGGTTCAGAACCGTTGCTAACAAAATCAGTGATCGTTATGCGTCTTCTGATTGGCTTGATATATTAGCGGTCAAATTCAACTCTCAAAGGTACACACCAACATGTTGTCTCAAATGATCAGAAAAATGTTACGATCATCTAACACAGAAGGTGCAATCGCAACAGCTACTGAGCTTCCGTCATCCATTGTCAAGTTTGCTTTGGGGACAAACCGGTTGCGGTGTTGTACCATCTTCAGTGACACTGAACCAAACTTGCCAAGGGATTACGGAAATTCGTTCCGAAATAAATCATCTTATCACACAGTAAGAAAAAATCAGGCAACACCAACATATAAAAATAAAACCCAGTTTGCCTTAAAAACACATCTTTTAATCAAAATTCACTGACGTATCAAACTGCCTTGTAATTTTGTGAAATAAAAGAGAAAAATTAATCAAGTTTTTACATCATACCCCTGTTTACTATGAAGTACCAGGTTGACCGAGCTTTGCCCGGAGTGCATATACCTTTTTAAGTTTTCATGATTTGGACAGCTTTAAAAAAAATATTTTGGAAATAAAAAATAATTGGATTTCCGATATCATTAAGTATATTTCTTACTCAAAAATTTAGGTGGTCCCCGAAACACGCTGGAATATCTGTGAAAAAAAAAAAAAAATGCTGATAGAAATTAACAAAATAAAAATTTTTGTTACATAACTAGAAGCAATGCAACCCTGATATATACCATGTAAACCTAAGCTTAAAATTTTGTAGAACATTGAAAAAAAAACATTAAGTGCAATTTAAATCGATTGTGTACCGCTGCCACTGAATTTCAAAAAATGTAAATATGTTAAGAAATTTTAAAAGAGCACTTAAAAGGGGAACATTATAAGTAAAATGGTAAATAGGGTACGAAAAATTCAGGTACTTAGGCAGGTTGGCGGGGAGGAACTTAACAAAGGGATTTTCTTAACTTAACCGAGAATATAAAAACAAGTCAAATGTTTACACTAACATAAAAAACAACTATAACATTAAGCAGCTTATGTAATTAAGCGGATTTCACTGTATTAGCATAAAATAAAGAAATCCCATTTTTCATTAAAGCGAAAGACAGCTTTGGTGACAGCTCTATCCTTTGAATAAAATTTAAGATAGGGTTTATTTGTTACGTTGTTTAAGCTTTGATTTATTTATTTTTTCAATTCGTGAAAGCTAACTGAAGCCCTTAACGCATTTTCCTCGCATTTGCGATTTATTGAGTAATGACGCTCCTTGCAATAAAAAAGCGATGTGTATGTTGTATAATTCCCATATGCTTCATAAGATGATAACACCACTTAGATATTTGATTTCATTATTTTTTCTCTGATGTAAACTACTGTGCGGCAAAAAAATCATACACACATATATAAACACGTCAACAGGAAGTTTTGCATTTTGTGTAAATACCCTGTCCTGGTATATGTGCAACTAACCGCATTTTAAAATTAAGTCATAAATAACATTGTGGCGTTAAGCAATGTTTGCTGCGGCACCGCACGTGGCACGAAATGTGGCATTTGCATTATACGAGTGTATATGACACCTGTCGACTCGACAATTACATTGCCGCGACACAATCAACCGGCTGTTGCATCTCTTTCCATCCATCCGCATAGTCGGCTGGTCACTTTGCCTATTGGTGCAACAAAGGACCAGATATTCAGCTAGTCGAACAAAAGCGATGCGGCTGGTCCAACGCGCGTCTCCGTTGGCAGCAAATGCCACACGGTACCTACCTATATTTAAATTTTATGTTTCAAATGTGTGTCGCAGGAAATCTCACCGGGATTTGTGCTGACTGTTAATCACCAATCAACAGCGGATGATGCAATGGCAGCAAAATATATCATACATATGTGGTGGCAACTACATATATTCCTGTTTGAATGCCTTACACTGTTATACAATATAGACACCACTATTTCAATTAAATAGACAACAATTTTTTGGCTTCGGGCAATACGTACACAAAACTATATTTAAGAGTATGTATTTATTTGCACGCCGGCATATGTATGAGTTCAATTTGTATTGAATTGCAGTGGCTGCCACAAAAGTACCAATTAATTTGTTGGTCATGTGTGCTATATTATTGTACAGCATGTACATACATATGTTCATATGTATGTACTACATAATGCGGAGTGCATTTTTGTTGGTCCATATATTCACGCTTTTAATATAAGTTCTGCTAAAAAAATCATCCATACGTACTATATGTACATTGTACATAGATATCTATCCAAATTTTAAAAGTTTTTTTATATGAGTCTGCGGCTGCCGCTACAGGCCGTGCCTTTTTCGCCTGGAGGCTAATTTTAATAACAAAGCAAACAATGTTGAATGCGCGTTTTGTTGCTGACAAGGTAAAGCTTATAAATGCAAATACCAAACTTCTCGCAGGCAGACCACAGTTATTACGTACATACGACATGTAAATGCGTTCATTCACATATCATGTCCCAGTGGCATAATTAAATTCCTTGCCGCTTCACAACCAAAATCAGACAACATTGGAAGTGCCGAAAATTCCCTGCCACCAATTTATTTATGACCTCAATAATGCTAAATTAAATTGTGTGAACAAGCGAGAGAGTAATTTCAAATCTACGTGATAAAATAGTAAAGCTTTAGAGCTATTTAACAAAATGCGAATATTTTTGTTAGCCTTAAATACAATGCCGATTTATTTATAAATTTGCGATATATGTATTTTTTTTATATTTAATTTAGATATTCAGTAGTCTTTCTGTGAAAATGCAAATTTGTTTAACTCTCTGAATTTAACTTAGCTTAAACTAAATTTAACTAAGGCGTTAAATATTTTAAGAAAGTTTCAACACCGGCAGAGACTTGCGACTACATAATATGAAAATTTGTTTTGAATACTGGTAAATAATAATACAATGGCTCAAACCGCCGCAGCTAAGACTACTAGCGATGCTCGAATTGATATACATACATGCATATGTATGTATGTTAGAGAGACCGTTATTTCTCATGCATGTTTTTTTTGCTGCCGTCCCATTATTTTTAAGTTTTTTCACAAAATCAGAAAAGATCCAATCCAAAAAACTCTCCTTTCTCTTAATTTTTTATTTAAGCCAGAGACCATAACGATTATAAGAAATAAAATTAAATAATGCTTTATAATTATTACTGAACAATAAAATTGTTTTCGTCTCCTGAGACGAAAATCCTCAACTAGCACACTGGTGTATAACTTCGTATAAATTTACGAATTTTTGTATAAATCTGATAAAAAAAAAATTCCCAAATTTACACCAAGTTATATACCAGTGTGCTACTTGAGATCGTTAGACTAAAATCTTTTCCATCTTCCCCTAATAATTATATGGGACTTTTATTTTTTTCGTCTCACGGGATGATTATTTTTAGATGGAAATGATTCACGTCTTCTCATAATAATTATATGGAAATTTTATTTGTTCTCATCTCCCGGAACGCGTTTTTCAAGAGGGAAATTATTTACGTATTTTCTTAATAATTATGTGGGACTTTTGTTGAAATGAGATTTCCTAATTGAGTTCGGAGATTTAACGCGTTAGGCACGGTGCACATTAGAGCGATACGATAGGCGATGCAATAAATGATACGATATGAAAGCGACATCGACATGCTGAATACGTGGGAATTGGTTGGAAGCGATGAAAACTGTGGACACTTGCACGACAGCGACACTGCGGCGACATATCTAGTATCGCTTGCATATCGGCCGAGAGACACGGTTTGCTATCACACCGTATAGTGTATCGCGTGTTTTATTGCTCTAATGTGCACCGTGCCTTAGATATTTAATGCCATAATTGTTCACGTCATCAAATCTGTATCGTTCTTTCTGTTTTCAAAAATCAGGTATCAGTTTTAAGGGCTCTGCCTTTACGTGGTTTCAGTTTTTTTAAATGTGTTGGCAGATGTGGTAAAATCAAATTAAAATATTGGAGCTCCGAGATATTTGCTCCTAATTTCGTTAAATCTGGTGTACATGTACCATAACTATTAATAGAAAACGTGGGACGTAAATCAATTTCGTCTTGAAATAAACGTCCCACGAGACGCAAAAAGATATTTCTCGTAAATAATTATAACACACAAAAAAAAAATTCTTAAAACAAGACTATGTTTTTTTTTATCTCAAATATAAGGAGAATAATTATTTTGAGTCTTTGATTTAAACCGTGACGAAATCATGTCATACGCTACTTAAATAAGTAACAGAAGATATTTGAACTTTTTTCAATTTTTTCTGATACAAATAAGGATACTGCCATGAGCAATAAATACTTTAATAAAGCATTAAATGCCCTACAAAAAAGGTTTCTAAGGATTTTTTGACAAAGTTAACTTCTCAAAAGTTCTTCAATATAAAATTGTACATTGTATAGCAGACTTGGTAGGCAAGCGACTGCCCGCGGCACACATGGCAAATTGGGAATATGAGAGTTGTGGGATTTTTGCTGAGCGCTAATGTGCTCAAGTTACTTCTTCGAGGAAGCTACCGTTTAACCGAGCGGGAGCGAGAGACCCGATTTAGAGTTGTTATCAAGTTAGAGGAGTAGAGGAGGTGGTGATTAACTTTGTTATAAGTATTTATGTATCGAGCTCAATGAGTTCGAATGATTTATAGATGCATATCTGGTCAACCACGCACTTTGGATGCGTGATATGAGAGAGAAAGGGAGAAAGATATGCGGGCAAGCCGATGAAGCGGTAGCGCAAGATGTGATTCTTTTACCATTTATAAATTGGGTGACTCCATTACAGGAGGCAAGTTCTAGCGGCCATAAGCGTAGTGTGGGCAATACCTAAAGCACCGTGGGTTGGCATTGACCATGGTTGAAAACTTTTCTCTTCACTATGTGCAGGGAGGAGAGATTTAAGAATTGCATAAGAAAAATGCATACAACTTAAGCGAGCGAATCGCTTTTAAACGCAAGTACGTGTGTGTGTTCGCTGCATTTGGTTTATGCGGGTAATGCATAAGTAGCTTAACCAAATACTGAACAACTATAACATACACCATGAACACCACTTTGTCTTGAATAACTTTCGGAAGAGTAAACTTATCGAGAAATCATTGAAGAACTTGTTGTATACCATTCAGTTCTGCATAAAACTATACATTAGTCATTGCTGTGCCCTTATTTGCTTCAGAGAAAAAAGTCAAATGCAAAAAGTCCACAAATCGCACTCTTTTACATGGGAAATGCAACACGATTTCGGAACGGCTTAATTTGGTAATTAAAAGTTTTTTGAATTGGGAATTTTTTATAGAGAAAAAACTAAAAATTCATGGGGCGACAGCAAAAAAGTAGACTTAGGTCTGCTATTTACCCCTTAATTTACAATATGTTCATACTCAGCTAGTGCGCCATACGCTACACTAAAATTAAGACTAGATCTTGTATAATAGTTAGGAAAGGCAATTTTCCACCGTGACATTGTCTATATATTTCGAAAATAGTTGTAGCCCTTAAGTTACATTCTGGGGTAATTTTTTACCCCACGCGTACAAAAACACGAATATGCATTTTTTTCTGAAAACGTCTTGTTTGGAGTATTCCCATTGCAGCGCGGGCGCCTTTAACCTATCCACGCATGGCACAATAGAAATCATTAACTTGGCTTGCACAGGTACGGGAGAGTAATAATTTTTTCCAGGATAAAGCCTGGAACACACATGTGATATAGAAATTACAATATCAATATTGTAGTTTGCCGTTGCTACGTAGCAACTACTATGATTTGTAGTATGAAAGTGACACACGTGTGGTATAGATCGTAATATTGATCTACCATCGTAGATGTGTGCCTCTAGCATAAGAGTTACACAAAATTTCTTTGTCACTATATTAAATGGTGTTTTAACTGATATCTGCGTTAGCTATAACTTCACTTAGGATAATAACGAACTCTTTTGAAGGTGTTTAAACCACTAAAAGATATAAAAAGGTCATGCTTTATAAAGTTTATTTAAAGAGAGTTTACCCAGTATAGCATTGATTTTTCTTTAATCAAAATTTTAATTAGAAAATTACATAAAACATAAAAATTAGAAACTTTAATTCTGATATTTTTATATAACCGTTAATATTTTTATATGTCTGATATTTTTATATATACAACTTGTATAAAAGCTCCTTACCCATATCGTAATTTAAATGAAATATTTACCAATTAGTTATATTATTTAATGGTACAAGTTCCCCTGCTGTAGCGAAAAATGAAGCCAAATCCTTTTCAAGGACTTCGCCATCCTTTGCTACTAAAATACGTTTACCACAATTCATACTGCATAACGAAGCCAGCACACAGTGGTTAACAATTGGAATTTAATGTTCATAATTCACCGGACAACAACAACAAATTTTTACTAAAAACCAAAAAAAAAAATAATTATTTGGTTTAACATTTTATATAACATAGTTGAGATTCGAAGGCGGCGTAACATTATTTGTTTGTGTAACAACATCAACACGTCCACCAGTGTAGTGATCTTGTATGCTATACGTAATAATTAGAATTAGATGTTTACACTTCTCTGTCGTTTAGTTTATCTGTTTGTAACGGGTGATTTTTTAAGAGCTTGATAACTTTTTTAAAAAAAACGCATAAAATTTGCAAAATCTCATCGGTTCTTTATTTGAAACGTTAGATTGGTCCATGACATTTACTTTTTGAAGATAATTTCATTTAAATGTTGACCGCGGCTGCGTCTTAGGTGGTCCATTCGGAAAGTCCAATTTTGGGCAACTTTTTCGAGCATTTCGGCCGGAATAGCCCGANCGAACCGAACACTGATTTTGGTAATAAAATTCAATGATTTGCAAGCGTTGCTCGTTAGTAAGTCTATTCATGATGAAATGTCAAAGCATACTGAGCATCTTTCTCTTTGACACCATGTCTGAAATCCCACGTGATCTGTCAAATACTAATGCATGAAAATCCTAACCTCAAAAAAATCACCCGTTATAACACTATACGGAAAATCCCAAGTTTTTAATGACACAGGAAAACGCCTATATACATAAACTTAATGTAGGGCCGTAGATTATGAATCTATATACCTTTTTTCACATCAGGTCATTATCGCAAGATACTTTCATAATTCAAATTTTACCAAGGAAAAAATAAAAAAAGATATATAATTATATCGTTTGTAATTGTTTTTCATTTGTATTCTTTTGCCAAAAAATAAAGCTACTAACGATGCAAACCGATGTTATTTATCCATCGTTTCCAATGGAGCAAACCTTTTTTAACCGACTTCCAAAAAAGGAGGAGGTTATCAGTTCGTCGGAATATTTTTATTTTTTTTTTATGTATGTTACCGCATAACTTTGGACCACGTCAACCGATTTCGATAATTCTTTTTGCATCGGAAAGGTAGTGTCTCAGAGGTGGTCCCATAAGTTAAGATCCGATCAGCGGATCATGAGATATATATATATATATATATTTTTTTTTTATATATTACTAGTTTATAAAATAGAAGCGGGAAAAAAGTTACTCATACGCCATATAGTACATGGATGTTGTCGTACATACTCGTACATAGCGTATGAGTAACATTTTCTATTTTTAATGGTTAAAGTTTGTACTATATTAAATGACCTGATCTAGAAAAGCGGTATACAGATCCAAAATTTGCGTCCAATGTAATTAGTGATTTGCAGCATATTTTGATGTTAGACACTGGGTAAAATATATAACCATATAACCCAATAACTATGAAGGTTTGAATATTTACAATAACAAGAGAAACGATCCCTAGTTTTGTACGCAAACAGCAGCATTTGTTCGCCGTTGCTGTTTATGTATGTGCATACATGAACAACGATGTAGATAAGTATGTATGTGTAAGTATGTTAATTGCGAAAATTATGTGAAACATTTTTCCGTTGAATTTTATTTTTTTTTTTGTATGAGCATACTTGCTCAGTAATTACTTTAATTTTCGCCAATCAACATCACACTTCAACCAGCATTACAATTAAGCAGCCGCTGAATTCATTTGTCTCAACTTCATACTTCCACTTCTTTTAACTGAGCTTATCTCATTATCATTCACGGTCCCTGCAGACAAATAAACAAAGAGAACTGCTTCTTGCTTTTCCCTGAAATAATATCATAAGTATAAGTATTAAGCACCTTCCCGCCGGTGTCTGGCAAAATTTCTAAACGCTTAAGATTTCCGCAATGTCTAATCCGATTATCTATGAAAATATTTCGCACTTTGTTTTCGCCAAAGTGTGATAAAAATGTCCGACTATTAATTTTAGCCAACATTGCAACGTACAGTCAAGCAAATATACATACATACTTACATCCCAGCCAGCAAAAAATCCTAAACCCGATTCGGAAAAGGACAAAAAAAGTGGATGAAATGCGGATCTTTTTCCGTTTCTTGATTCCATTTTTGGATACTTTGGCGATCCGTTTTCCCACTAAAGTGGGCGGCAGAAACATATTTACAGAAAAGTACCGAAAACGGTGATGAAAACGAAAACGTATCGTCGGCGGTTTTTTTTTTTAAATTTGTCTGATTGAATTTTTCGTTCAATACGCTTTGCTTCAGCACTTCACAGGTACTTTTTCATGGTTCAAAAGAAATAAAATAAATTTAGGAAGCGCCTGACGGAATTCGAACCCGGCACCTCCTGGAAGCTAACGAATAGCGGCAGAGGAGTCTGCACGCTCAGCCACTGCCGAATACGCATGCATGCTATCAAATGTTTAGCTTCCGCAAATAAAATACAATTATTGCTTTCAAATTACATCATATTTTTCGAACGTTTTCCGGATAAGAAAATTGCTGATAACTGTAGGAGTTTTTTCTATGCGTTTTCGGATACGGAAAATTTAACCAAACTACACTGTCGGAAAAATCTAAGTTTCTTTGCTGGCTGGGATATTAGCAAAAAACACCCTCACACTCATGCGTGCGCTTGTAAAAGTAGAGGCAACACGCATTTACACACAAGTAAACTACAAATATTCCTTGCGCTGTTACTCATACATACGACCGGTTGGCCAGGCAACGCGCAAGGAATGCATACACTGAAAAAAGAGTCAGCTAGATGTATTTCCCTCAACTCAATTGCCAACTCATGTGTTGAGAGGAACTTATTTAGTTGACGTATGTAAATTTTTTTCTCAGTGTAGAATATACTAATCGCATTGATGCGTTCTCATTGCCGCTTTTCAACAGTTTTTGTCACTCTTACTCCTGCTCATTATTCCTCATACCTTTTTTTGTGAGTTAAGCGGTAAGAATAATAGGGATTGGAAAAAGTGTGTTGCTACGCGGCAATCAGCAAAGCAGTTGTGGCAATCGCATGAATTACAACTTGGCGTACTCCTTTCGCCCCTCTGTCTTTGTAGAAATGTTGTTTTATTTGTGTAAAAATGAATAACTTTCGCAATTTCTTCGCTTCAAGAATAAAACATTCACACAAAATAAATACAATGAATGCGAACACTTAATTCTACACTTTTTTTATTATCTACTGGATTGCTAAGTAGTCAGCATTGGCTGTGTTAAAACAATGAAATCTTGGATGGTTTAAACAAAGTGGTATGTGGCTTACTATGTATATGTAAATACAACCGGTAGTTTTTAATATCTTTTAATCTTACCTTTCACATAGCTGAATGATATTCGCGGCTGGAAAAATAATTTCGTTTTTTAAAGGGTTTTAAAACGAATTTATTGAAAAATGGGTTCAAACATGAAATTAGATCTCGAGCTACCACGTGTTATTCTTTTTCTTATGAAACTCGATCTCCAAACCACTTAAAGAAATACAAATATTCGATGGTAACCTTATTCCCCCGATATGTTTTACCTTTTACAATTTATAAAGGGAACAAATAAATTGCACCCAGAAAAGGGTTTAGTTTGAATGGAATTTGTAGAAATATATATCAAAATAATTTAAAAGTAATATTTAATTTATATGGGGCTAAATCTAACAATAATCCCGCCCACTTTTCATATAAGGGTCACTCCACTGAAAAAAGGAAAACAACATAACGTCGCCAACAAAAAAACTGTTATGTGATTTTTGTCAATTTTTTTATTGCATATTTTATCAACCCTATCCACATTTCTGGATTTGGTCGTTTTCTTATATCTGTTTTGGTTGAGAACTGATCAAAAACAGTTTTGTGCTCACAGTACTAGAAATACTCTGAAAAATGGGTATACGCTTACTTGCTTATAACGTATTTTGGTCGCAGATGATTGTGCTTTGATTTCGATGTAAAATATAATTATAAACCAATTAAATACATATATTCATATGTATGGACATACAGTGAAATTCGCTTAAGTACCTAACCCGCTTAAGTTCCCAACATTTTTGGGCACCGTGAATTTTTTAATGTATTCTAAAGAAAATCCCTCTTTTAAGTACCTCCCCGCTTATGTACCCAACCCGCCTAAGTACCTATAGTTTTTGAACCCCAAATATCATTTTACATATAATTTTCCCCTTTTAAGTGCTTTTTTTTAATTTCTTCAAACAATTACATATTTTGAAATTCAGTGGCAGCGCTACACAGCTTCGGCAAAAAAATTCTAAAAAATCAACGGCCACTTGAAACTTGCGCATTATTACACTAAAATTAAATGGGCTATAAAACTGTATACTCATAAAAAAATTTAACAATTCTGAAAAATAAGTTTCAAATTTTGATGAATTTTTTTCAGTGTTCTGCAAAATTTTAACTTATATTTTAAGTGTTTATGGTATTTGTTAGGGAATGCATTTTTTAATTGAAAAATTCTTACAATTAAAAAAATTAACATACATAAGTGGCAAACAATATCATTTTGAATTTGGTCATTGGGAATTTGGTGTATGTAAATATAAATATGTATAATCAAAGACTTTAATTTAATTCTGATGACATAATATTACTTTATCTGTTTTGTTTTTTAATAAAGTTTTCCTTTATGTGTTTAATAATAATANGTGCGCCTTGATGTTGTCACACAAAGCGGAGGGACCTACAGTTTTACGCCGACTCCGAACGGCGATTGTATTTTTATGAGAAGCTGTTTTTCATGGCAGAAATACACTCGGAGGTTTGCCATTGCCTGCCGAGGGACGACCGCTGTTAAGAAAAAACCTTTTTCTATATTTTTGCGATGTTGCTTTGACCAGGGCTTGAACCCAGGTGCTGATGAGTGAAAGCGCGCACTGCTTACCACTACACCACAGCGGCGGCCTTTATGTGTTTACGTGTTTAAATAATGCTACGATCTTTGTTTTAAATTACGTATACTTCTTTAAATGTTAATGTTTTATTCAAGGACTTATTTATGTAAGTACTTAACTACATCACACTTACATGTTCGCTCAAGTACCCGCATCGAGGTACTTAAGCGGGTTCTTTTAAGTACCCAAAAAGCTGACATTTTTCGTCAGGTACTTAAGCGGGTTTTACTGTACCACTTACACTACATAGATTCCACTATTTTTAATTTGATCGCTTGCAATTGGAGTTCAACAATTAACAAAGGTAAAATGTATGGAGGTCGACAGCGTCCACTCTACATTAGAAAATGTATTGAATAAACCGATATATTCACTAATGGACTATATAAGTCGTATGCGACAGGTGACGCCATCACATCCTTATCTATATACAAATACGCTACAAGAAAATTTTGCAATCCCTTTTTTAACGGCACCGTACGTTCGATTTCAATGAAACATACACCGATTTAAAGGATATAGCTTCCTCTAATCCAGAAATGTTAATCCCGATACATAGGGGGCGTGGTATCTGACATATAGACTAAACTATGAAAATCACTTTATCTCTAAAACCAATTAAGCTGGGGAACTGAAACTTAGCACAGATGTATAGATTTTAAATACGCTACTTACGGTGAAAAATGGTAGGTACTGGGAAATTGGAGGTGGCACTTCCCATTCAAACTGAAATTCTCATATCGCTTATCTCTGGAACCACTTATGCTAACGTCCTGAAATTGGACACAGCAACATATGTGTTCAATACCGTACTTACGGCGAAAAGTGGTCGATTTTGAAAAGGGGGCGCGGCACCGCCCATACAAACTGAAATTCTCATCGCTTATTTCTGGACCCGCTTATGCTAACGTCCCGAAATTTGGCACAGCAACATATGTTGTCAATACCGTACTTATGGCGAAAAGTGGTAGATAATGGGAAAAGAGGCGTGGCACCGCCCATACAAACTGATATTGTCATCACTTTTCTCTGGAACCGCTTATGCTAACGTCGCGAAAATTGACACAGTAACATATTTTGTCAATATCGTACTTATGGCGAAGAGTGGTAGATTTTAGAAAAGAGGGCATGGCACCGCCCATACAAACTGAAATTCTCATATCACTTATCTCTGGAACCGCTTATGCTAACATCCCGAAATTTTACACATCAACATATGTTGTCAATACCGTAGTTATGGTGAATAGTGGTAGATTTTGGAAAAGGGAGCGTGGCACCGCCCATACAAACTGTTGTCTTCATATCGTTATCTCTGGAACCACTTATTATAAGGTAATGGAGTTTTATACACCTACATTTATACACATATAAAATCGCAAGAATCATTCAATTGGGAACCATTTTCTCTCAGATTTTAAAATCGCATTGAAAGATTGTTGTTTGGTGCAAAAGTTTTTAGAAGGATCAGTTTGTTTGTCTTCCGATAGGTGGCGCAAGGATTGAGAGCTATCCTAATAAAACATATTTAAAATCAGATTCGTTTCACTTTTAGAACACATATTAGTATCATAAAATTTGGTGGAAATTTTGTAGCCCAGGTGATGAAAAAATATTGGGCTTTCGCCCAGTCTTGACAAAAACCCGTATGAAACCCCTGCTNCTTGACAAAAACCCGTGTGAAACCCCTGCTAGAGAAGGAAATATTATCTTTTGTTGTAAACATTCAAGATAGGCTCTCAACCGTTAACGATTCTCATGAAAAAAGAAAGAGTTTATGCAGACGTGGGCTATTTAGTTTTTAACCTCCAGGAGGCTCTCAGAAAAATATAATCGAAAAACTTATTTACAGTCTGAATTGGTATATGTCTAACATATTAGTCAGTGGTGAACATCTCATCTATACATGCTAATACATATGCATATTTTTTACAAATGAAAATCGAGGTTCCTTTTTCGGTCTAATTTCAAAAGCTACTGAAAAACTTTGGAGGTGACTTGGTAGAACTAGCATTAATCAACCCGGTATTAACGATCATAATTTGATTTTAAGTTTTCCTGTAAATTCGCTATAAATTATGCTGGTGGACTTCAAAATAGTAATTCACATAAAGGACAGGTAAAATTCAAAAGTGTACGTAAAAAGATGTCGAATTTCGACAACTGGGCGATACTAGTATTGTTAATTATTTAGAGCGTGCATATGAAATTATTTCTTGTATATACGAGCTTCAATTGGATATCATCGAATCGAAACTTTGAAAAAGTGCATTGAGTCAAGTAATTAAGCTGACCGAAAAAATAGTTCGCATCTCTGGCAATTTCATGATTTGTAAAAAGTATGTGTCCACTCATCACTTTGCATAAATTTTTATTACAAAAATGCAATTAAAACGTTTCTGACCATTTTTCATTGCATAACAGGAGCAACGGGCAGTTAAACAATCGAGTCCTCAACTTCTCTACATTGCATCTAGGCCTAACGGCAGAATTAAGTATGTACAAATTTCATACGATTCCATACCGCCAAGAGCAAATTTAAATCGTAATTGGTCAAAAAAATTGATGTTTTTCCTAAATCAATAGCATATTTTAATAATTTTTTTTTTTAATACGACACTTGCAAAATATTACCTATTGGCACCAGGAATCGGTTTTTTTTTTATTGTACGTTACTATTTCGTTTCGTTTATTCTGAGTTCACTTTGGCGATAGTACACTACAGTAATTTACTAGTTACAGAGGAAACAACAAACGAAATGAATCGTGCAGAGAAAAATATATGTATGTATGTACATATATGCAATAACTAAATACAAAACGAATGGCTGCAATGAATAAAAAAATAAAAAAGTTTTTTAATTGAATTGGATATGAAAGTTTACAGAAAAAAATATTTTGCACGTAATTGAAACGTTTGCATACATATAAAACGTACCCTATGGTACAATTGTCACAAACGAAAAGCAAACATTTCTCGTTGACAGTGAATCTTACAATTTGTTTCTGACTATGTACAAAACTGCACAAAAGCACAAATGATATGATGGTCGATGAGCAAATAGGAATTGTTTTGTACAGATTATTTTCGTACCCTGATTATCAGTTATTTCAGTTGTTACCTCTTTTTAAATAACTACATTTCATTAACCTGTGGCAAAATAATAAAAAAATCAAAAGAATTTGTAGTTTTTGTTCAACAATTTTTAATGAGCTTGAGGCCGTAATTGTATACTAAAAAGTAGAAAATAAATAAAACAAAATAGAAACTTTTTAATGTATCACGCTTTTATAAATGGACTAAAAATTAGAAAATAACATTTCTCAGTCCCATAGAATTGGCTTTGATAATTTAGTAAAAGTCATTGTAAACCATTTATGAGATTGAAAATGGAAATGAAAAGCATGGGGCGCGTGTAGTATACCTGAATTGATATGAAGGGTAATATATGTATGTATGTATGTGGATATATGAGTGAAACCCCAAACTAGTCAGGAAAAATACTAGTTAATAACTAGAGTTTCCTGACTGAAACCGAACTAGTTCGAAAATTACCAGACTTGTACTAAGTACAAAACGATTTATTCATGCGCTGTTTTATTTGACTTTGACAGTTTAATACAATAGAGTAAGAAAAATATCATAACTTTTATTTAGGTATATTGTAAACCGTTAAAGCGTGTACATACTCGCAATTATACCATACCTGTTAAATAATGATTAATATACATAATGACTATTAATTAAAGCATGTTTTTTTTGAATAACCGTTTAATGATTAAATACCAATATTAGCACCTTTTTAATGATTAATAATTAATTACTTAAACAAAATTTTTTAGTTAATTCGTTAATTTTAGTTACATCATTATTTTGTTATTTTTCATCATTTTCAATTATTTTTGACTTTTTAATTACACATTTAATATAATTATTTGATTAATTTCAATTATCAATCAACAAGCAAAGTATAGAAAAAATTAAGAATATTTAATAACTGCGCGAATTATTTATTTATTTTATTCTTATCCAAATCTCAAACTATAACATTAATTATTACTTTTAAACATTTTAAAAAGAAAGGACTGAAATGTGAAAAGTTAACCAATTTAATTTATTTTTAGGAAAACTTTTATTTTTATTTTAGTTCACTTAAAAATGAACTAAAGTATTCGTTTTATTTTTAACTAAAATGTTTTCTTTTCCATATTTAATACTATTAAAAAAGTTCAAAATATAGTCTTTATTGTACCTGAAAGCTTTTACTTTTAATATCATTTAATGGAAAATGCATTTAAATTTATGTTCGAATGTTTGAAATATTTATGTATTTATTTTTTCTTTTAATTAATACTCAAAAAATTTAACACAAATTATTGGCAAATCTAAGGCTGCTAAATAAAAATGCGTAATTTATTAAAATGTACTTAATCAACAGATTATTTATTATATATTCATGAATTCATTTTATTTTTTGACTTCCAAAGTAGTGGTTTTGGTTTTGGTGATTGGACTAGTATTTTTCTGTCTATTTTGAACTTGTATGATACTGGTATATTTCTGACCGAAATCTGACAATTTCCATCACGTAGGACATCCCCCTGTTAAAAAATTCCAGTTCGTTGCATGGAAAAAAGATAGTTGGCTGACTAGTTGGGCATGCGGTTCATACTAGTTGTGAGGTAGTTTACAACTAGTACATTTGACTACAGGGTAACGACCGTTTAAAGTCGTTTGTACTTTCTCTGTAGACATTTTAGGTATATGTTATGTAGTTTGACTATTGTCAATTAAATCTGATGCTCTGTACTGCATGCCCTCCACGTTTTTCATTTTCAATCTCATAAATTGTTTCTAATAACTTTTGCTAAAATACATATTATAGTCATATAAATTTTATGGCTTGATTCTCGAGCTAATTATTTGCACAGTTACAGCCTTATTCTGTATCACGAACAATGTTACTGTTGTGCGACTAATACCATGTTCTGTCCGACATCGAAAACATGTTTCCGTTGCTAAAACTGGTTTTCGACCTAAAATATGTGTTTTTGTCCATGTAAAATCTGTCAAACGAAAACCAGTTTTCGCTGAAAACTACTTGAAAACTCACGTTCACTCATTCCAATCGGTGTCTTCACTAGTTTTTTTCGATTATTTATCGAAGTGGAAGTCATATTTTATCATCTTAATACGCTATTTCGTATTTATTGTTAATTTGCTGGCCAAAGTAAAATAACAATGAAAGTAAGAGGTTGCTAATAAAAAGAAAATGTGGGAAAAGTATTTTGGTTCTGTTTTGGTGTAGCAAAACTGCAATCAGAGGATGTAAGAAATGTCAACGAAAACACTAACAGCCGGTGTGAACAGCCTTCAGCCGACAATTCCAAAACTCGTTTTCAAAGTGTTTTCGTTGTCGGTCAGAAAATGGTATAAAGTGTCAAATTGACACTTTTTGGAGATCGATGCCCCTTGACACCGACTTTTAAAAAATAGGCTTATTTTGATACTTTTCTTTGATTTAAAATTCTATATACACACTATGACAATCCCTTGATAAATTCGATTTTTCTTACATGTTTAAAAATGCTTTTAGTATTTACTTTTCAATAATAATACCCAGTGGGAAAATGTAAGGTATAGTAACCGAAAAAATCATCAGTAAAACAACCCTTTTCACATTCGAAAATGCATTTTTTCCCCAGGGCGATGTCCTAAGAAAAGTGGGGCATTCAATTTTGCAATACCTAGTATGGAGAAATGAATGTGTTTTAATATGAAATTTTTTAGAAACTTTTGAATACATTAGAATGCTGATTGCATAGTTAGCAGTAATATAATCGAGAACTCATAAGAGATCCTGCAAGACGGGACTACCAGAAACTCGGAAGGCCAGAAATGTATTAATACATTATATTATTTATCACGCATGTAATGCATTACTACTTTTCCGACTGGGTAATAATAGATTGGCGCTTACACATATGTTAGTGTTTGGCCGAGCTTCTCTTGCGTTTAGTGGCGTGCGCCTTGGTGTTGTCACACAAAGCGGAGGGACCTACAGTTTTACGCCGACTCCGAACGGCGATTGTATTTTTATGAGAAGCTGTTTTTCATGGCAGAAATACATTCGGAGGTTTTCCATTGCCTGCCGAGGGATGACCGCTGTTAAGAAAAACCCTTTTTTCTAAATTTTTGTTTTCGATGTTGCTTTGACTAGGGCTTGAAACCAGGTGCAGCGGAGTGAAAGCGCGCACTGCTTACCACTACACCACAGGCACTTAAAAAATACATCTCTGGCCAGATTTTGACTGATTTCAACCTTTTTGTTATGTCAAATATTTTCCGTATAGATGTCTAGAAGTAGCATGAATTAATGCACCGTTGTAGCTTAGCATTTCCCCCAATTTCGCAGATTTTCCGTTGAAAAAAAAGCTAAAACTAGCGTTAGAGTCGATTTTATTTAGACTAGGTTAATGCCCTACTAGGATTCGAAAGGTCAAATAATGAAAGTCTTTACATACATACATAGTATAAACGATTTGAATGACTTGAATACACTTTATTTCGGCTGTGATACTTTTTTTGCGGCTTTCGAAAAATTTTCAGCGGTAACACTGATCACGAACGATAGGCAACACGAACGATTCGTATGCAGACGACAACATCTCTGATTGTGATTTTATTAGTCTATCGGTCGTCTTCGTCTTGCTTTTCAAATATTACGTTGCAATGGACTGAGTTGCGTTTAAACCTAACTAACTAATTAACTAACTAACTAATTTTTGAATCATTCCTTTGCAGACGAATCGTTTGTGTTGCCTATCGGTCGTGATACAGAATAAGGCTATTAATCTTATTCGACTTTTTTTCTGAGTAAGTTTTATAGTAATGATATGTAGGAAGCCATCCGTGTACATTTTTAACTAATTTGCACCGTTAAAATCTTCGACAGTTTGAATTAATTCCGCTCATTTCCCACTGTGGGGCGTATTCTGGTTTTCGTACGAATCGAAAATCATGACATTTTCCCACCATTTTCTATGCAAAAGTTGTTGCTCATAGGGCATGTACCCCCGTGTTCGATCAAACTTAATACGAAAACAAGTAAGTGTAAGTTCGGGTGGAGCCGAACATTAAATACCCGGTGCAAGTATTAAATATATGTTTTTTCACCTTTCCGAAAGCTACCGCTATCAATTTTGAGTAAATTAGCGTCCTTAAATTTCGAAATATTGCAGTTTCAANCTTTTATGTAGCAAGCACAATAAAAATACCGAGTTTGGTACAAATTGGTAGAACGGTTACCGATATACATATATGTGATCATAAGTGGGCGGTGCCACGCCCTTTTTCCAAAATTTTACCATAAACATATTTCTTGGTAAAGAATTGTTGCAATTTCAATTTCAATTCAATTCAATTCAATTTCAATTTTGAATAAAGTAGCTTTAATATTTACTGATTTATCGAAGATTTTGTATTT
>NW_016159578.1:25969-67615 GCF_001687245.7 Rhagoletis zephyria
TTTGAATAAATTAGCTTTAATATTTACTGATTTATCGAAGATTTTGTATTTCTCTAAATTACCGTTATATGGGATGTGGCCGTCGTTATTGTCCGATTTTTTAAATTTTCGATCATTTATTATGCTGTACCAAGGCCAACAACTGTGCCAAGTTTGGAAGAAATTGGTGCAGCGGTTACCAAGATATACACATGTAACCATAAGTGGGCGTGGCTACGCCCATTTTCCAAAAATTTATAATATTCTTATTTTTCGTCTAAAAATTATTGTAAATATCAATTTTGAGTGAATAATCTTCAGTAGTTACTAAAATATCGCAGTTTTCGTATTTCTGAAAATTACCGTTATATGGGAAGTAGGCGTGGTTATTGAGCGATTTTAAAAATTTTCGGCCATTTGGTATGTTATGCGAAGGCCAACAACTGTGCCAAGTTTGGAAGAAATTGGTGCAGCGGTTACCAAGATATACACATGTAACCATAAGTGGGCGTGGCTACGCCCATTTTCCAAAAATTTATAATATTCTTATTTTTCGTCTAAAAATTATTGTAAATATCAATTTTGAGTGAATAATCTTCAGTAGTTACTAAAATATCGCAGTTTTCGTATTTCTGGAAATTACCGTTATATGGGAAGTGGGCGTGGTTATAGTCCGATTTCGCCCATTTTCAATACCAACCTACCTTGGATTAAGGGAAACCTACATACCAAATTTCGTTGAGATATCTCAATTTTTGCTCGAGTTATCGTGTACACGGACAGACGGACAGACGGACGGACAGACAGACATGGCTTAATCGATTTCTCTATTCATTCTGAGCATTTATGTATACATTTGTCTATATCTATCTCGATTCGTTTTGGCTGTTACAAACAACCGTTATGTAAACAAAATTAATATACCCTTGTGCACAATTGCGCTCGGGTATAATAATAACAATCGACAACGCGAAAGCGGTTGGTCGCAACAAAGTAGTTTCCACAGCATCTTTGGCATTTGTTTTGATTGTAACGCAGCGTTCTTTACCTAATGTTGGAAATTCCGAAATCTGAAGTATGTAAGTATGTTTTTTACTTTTGTCCAGCTGTTTTTGATATTTGACCAATGTGTTCTGGTGAGTTTGTATTTAGCGGGGCTAACTGGTAGCGTGCTGCTCAGTGGTTCAACTACTACAGAAAACTACAAACAAGTCTGGCGATCAAATGTAATTACATCTATTTTTTTTACAAGCTTTTTTATTTATCTTGTTTAGATGGCATACGCCTACCTAAAGCAAGCATCTCTGTGCAAGTATGAGTGGTACTTGCAAACGCATACCTGTGCTTATATCGAATGAAAGCATCCCTGAATCAATCTTTCATTCAAACTTTCAGTGTTAAGTATAAGTGCGCTTATCGCATTAGAGCCATTCCTTTTTTCCATCATCAGTTAAAAAAAACGCATTCGGAAACTGCGACGTGGGAATTTGTAATCTTCATTACATTGAATACCAATCCATTGTAAATTAATTCAGCTCTTGATGCCATTATAAAATACATTTAATTTTTCCCGTACTTTGCAAATTTATTCGAACCTAATTTTTCTAAGATTCACTATTTTCTGTCACTAATTCATATATTTGATATTCTTAATATAGGCAACGTTTTTATGTTAATAAAACTAAATCCTAACTTCCTCAAAAAATCTTTTTTCGATTTAATATATATAAATATTGGACTAAAATTCAAATTCAATTATTGTATTATTTGCAAATATTTTAACATTTTAACAATTATTGGCACTTCTAACGTGCCTTCTTTCGCAATTCACTTCTGGTTTTTCAGCTATAATAGATTTTCTTTGATCTTTTCATTCAAAAATCCAACAGGGTATTTCTCGCGTACACCTAAAAGTATGCTGCACTAAGGCTATGACGTTAGCCATTGTATTTAATTTTAAATTTATTACGATTTTCAGCGAAAATATATGATTTCGAAAATGAAAGTCAATTGGGAACTTCATATTTGCCCCTCCAGCAAACGGCGTAAATCAATTTTATGAATTACTTTACACATTCTGTGGATGCAACATTGCGAATCACATGTCTGCAAGTGCAAATACGTATGTGTGCATCGCCAAGAGAAATAAACGAAGCCGGAAGAGGAAAGGCTTCGCTGTTGGAAGAATGCATAACAAAATGTGCAAAATGTAGAACGACAACTGACCCAACGACGCTGGTGTCATTTTTGCGCGCCAGCACACAACAGCAGCAAGAAATGTAGATGCCACAGTCAGCCACGCAGATACATATGCGAGTTTTATATACATACATATATTTTTTTCAGAGGATATGTGCATATGCATGAATATGCATAAAATAAACTGCTGAAAATTATTTGCTTAGAAATCTAGGAAAAATACTAAGTAAATAATGCCGATTGTGTGCATGTAAGACTAAGTTAAAGCGAGGCGAAGCATGTGAGAAAATTTGAAAATTCGACTGCATTTACTCCACAATAACAGCAATGAAAATAAAGGGGATAACAAAATAAAAATAAGAATATAATAAAAACAAATGAAGAAACACGTTTCAGAAGACTTACATATTTGTACGAATGTGTCAGCTAACCGAAGCGGCGGAGATATATTAGAAAATATACTGATGTACATTCGTACGAGTATTGCATGAATATTTGCAAACTCGCACATCCTACTATGTATATATGTTCACACATATGTATGTATGTACATTAGACTGCATCACTCCTCATACAAAAAAAAATCGGTACTATTTTTCCATTGGAATTATAAAATCTATTATATTTTAAGACGTCCACCAAAATATTTCGAAAAAATATTAAGATTTAAGTGAGCTGGACCAATTTCAAAATACCTCCAAAAATGGAGTTTTTTATGAATAAAAATAGTTTCTTAAACATTTTTTTTTGAAAAAATCCCCTCAAATGACAAAACGGTTTAAACTTAAAAAATTTGCATAAAAATATTTTAAAAAAAACTTGAACAGAATTGTAATGATGAGATTTTTGATGCTGTTTTTTAACTTTTTTCAAAGATTGGTATAAGAAAAACTTGAATAACTGAGCCTAAACTCTTCTGATTAAGAGGTGTCGGTGGAAAGGTATTTTTTCACCCTTTTTATTTATTTGCTAATAAACTCATTCAGGGGATGAAAGAGAAAGGTAGGATGAACGAACGTAATTCAAAGTTGAATTAAGATGTGTTGGTATTTGAAAAAAAAAATAAAAATTGGACACGAATGATTTTTTTTAACAGAAATAAAAACAGTGTGAAAATACCTTTCTACTGAGATCCCATAAGTCTAAATCAGAATAGTTTTGGCCCAGTTATTCAAGTTTTTCGTAAATCAATCTTTGAAAAAAGTTAAAAAACAGCATCAAAAATCTCATTCTTACGATTCCGTTGAAAAGATTTTTAAATATTTTTATGCAGATTTTTCAAGCGTAATCTATTTTGTCATCTGAAGGGACTTTTTTCAAAAAGTTCTTTACGAAGCTATTTTTATTTATAAAAAACTCCATTTTTGGAGGTATTTTCGAATCGGTCCAGCTCACTTAAATCTTAATATTTTTCCCAAATATTTTGGTGAACGTCTTAGAAAATAATAAATTTTGTAATCCCGGCGGAAAAACCGCAACTTTTTTTGGAGATGCAGTCTAATGTACATATATACACACAGCAAGCATAAGAGTATGAGAGGTCCCATGGGAAACTGAACCTCAGTGCAAAAATTATTTTCTATATAAAACTAACAAACGTGTGGATAAGACATTTGTAAAAATTTTGAATCAATCAAGAAAATAACAAATTAAAGCTTTAAATTAATTTTTATTACCTTTTTTCGTTCTGAAATCAAATTCTAAGGAAAATTTTTGAGTGAGTTTAAAGTTGGTAAGAAAAATTTAAACTCGTCTGCTTTTATAC
Source organism: Rhagoletis zephyria (assembly GCF_001687245.7). NCBI lineage: Eukaryota > Metazoa > Arthropoda > Insecta > Diptera > Tephritidae > Rhagoletis > Rhagoletis zephyria. The sequence goes on from NW_016159578.1 coordinate 29,913, forward strand.
AAGTAATTTTTAAACAAAAAACAAAACCGACTTCAATTCTCAAATATATATTTATAATTCATGATCCAATGATCGGATCTAAATTATGCTAGTATGGGACCATCTCTGAGACACTACCTTTCCGACGCAAAAAGAATTATCGAAATCGGTTGCCGTGGTCCAAAGTTCCAAAGTTGTGTGGTAACATAGATAAGAAAAAAAAAATTAAAAATTAAATATTCCGACGAACTGATAACCTCCTCCTATTTTGAAAATCGGTTAAAAATTGTGTTATATTTTAAATTGTGTGAGTGCTTTATCTATATTATGAGTTATTAATAAGCAGCATTAGTTTTGTCCCACCCGTCACAAAAAAGCTAAAAGTTGCTATATTTAATTACTGAAGTTGGAGTTGTTTTAGATGTTTGTTAAATAATGTTAGAACTTCATTGCAAATTTTTACCAAAATCGCAATTTCGTTTCCACATAGTTAAATAGGTAAGAATAATTCAACAGTGAAGCATGTTCCCCTCATGACATCTACAGGGTTTATACTTGCTTGTTGCGGTGGACGTAGGGGTGAAGGGGGAAGCGCGGACTTACCATTACTTATATACCCTTGTGGTCAGCTGATTAAGTTAAGTGACATTTTGACCAGTTTTGGTTTTATTTTTTGTTTATTTAATTTTTATATATTTTTTTTAAGTCTAGCACACTACATAACCGACTTCAATTCTCATATAACCAGAACCACATAAGTCCACATTTCAAACTTCGTTCAAAAATTATAAATTTCAACAAACAATTACACCCAAAAAATTTAAGCGTTTTGTTCATAATTTTTAGAAAAATTATAGGTATGCAGTTTTATAGCCCATTAATTTTAAGTAAAGCAAAAAGTGAAAATTTCAAGACGCTAGAAAATCGCGTTGATTTTTTATTATTTTTTTGGCTGACGGTGCTAGGCATTTTCTGCTATATAAAAGGCAAAATCCTAAGATAAAACGTGAGTGAATTGAAACCCCTACCTGGCTTCTTATATTTTTGAATAACTAATCTTGAATGTGGACCACACTAAAAGCTCCTTTTTAACCGACTTCCAAAAAAGGAGGAGGTTACTAGTTCATCGGAATATTATTATTTTTTGTACATATGTTAACGCATAACTTCAGACCACGTCAACCGATCTCGATAATTCTTTTTGCGTCGGAAATGTAGAATGGTTTAAGAAAAACTTGAATAACTGAACGTGAACTCTTACGATTTAGACTTGTGAGGTATCATTGGAAAGGTATTTTCTTACCCTCTTTATTTCTTTGCTAATAAACTCATTCAAACGATGAAAAAAAAAGTTAGGATGAACGAACATCATTCGAACTTGAATTAAGATGTGTTGGTATTTTAACAAAAACAATTGGGACACGAATAATTTTTTTGCACATGAATAAAAATAGTGGAAAAATACCTTTGTACCGAGATCCCATAAGTCTAAATCAGAATAGTTTTGGCCTAGTTATTTCAGTTTTTCGTAAATCAATCTTTGAAAAAAGTATAAAAACAGCATCAAAAATCTCATTATTACGATTCCGTTGAAAAGATTTTTATGCAGATTATTTAAGCCTAATCTGTTCTGTCATCTTTAAGAAACTTTTTTTTATTCATCAAAAACTCCACTTTTCATTTTTCCAAATCTTAATATTTTTCCGAAATATTTTGGTGGCCGTCTTAGAATATAATAAATTTTGTAATCCCGGCGGAAAAACCGCAACTTTTTTTGGTGATGCAGTCTAATGTTCATATGTATTTTACTTGTAGAGCGCATGTAAACACTGGGACATCTAAACAAAATAGTTGTGCAGGCTACAAAGACAACAACAATGAATGAAAAAATAATAATAGGTAACTGCAAAATAAGTAGCTTGCATGCAGCTTGAAGTGAAAATCTAGAAAGACGAAAAATTTTAATAAAATTACCACTCTTTAACCCGGAACCTACGTATTTATGCGTTTTGTCATCTTAGTACTTTCTAAAACACGCCACCAGTAAACATAGAAAATTTAAAATCTATTGAAGTTAATCATAATATTATTTCTGTAATAATTGTTATTTACTTCAAAGGTGTAGAGCTGTTCCTAGCAAATTCGCGAAACTCCGTAAAAGCCGTAAAATTATCATCCAAAATTTTATTCAAATCTCTAAGAATAAGGACTAACATCAACTTAATATTAATTACTTATGCTTTTTAGCGAACCCTGTGGCGAGTTCCGGCGGCTTTGAAGGCTTCGATGGCAGCGAAAGGGCGGTCACTTTTAGGGATGCAACATCGAAGTTTCAAAACATTTTCACTATTATCTTTAGCAATTCATATTTATCTGTCCTGGTGGTTATGTTTCGAGCAATGAATCCTCTAACGAAACTTAGACGAACGATAGCCTGGAAGTGACATTTCGAGTTACCACAAACATGTGTACACTGTTTACATGCCAATACAGCATCGCTATGATCTACTTACGAAACGTGGTAACCTCAATGTTAAGTGATTGGTTCTTTTCAGAGGCTGTGGCAACATTGCTCTATCGAAAAAACATCAATGCATCCTTCACAAACATCGAGGTTTTATTCTTGGCGCACGACAAGGACAAAATGCACTCCAAAAGATTCATAACTCTCAGTCGTGGAATCTCTGAGCTGCTGCTAAATCTCAAGACAGAATGTGTAAGAGCTCTCACCGGATACCTGATATGACACTGCGGACTGATGGGCCATCTACAGAAAAAATGGGACTCTCTGAGGAAACGAACTGCAGGTTTTGTGGGCTAGAGGGGGAAACTCGTAGCATATATGTGATTGGTGGCGAATAACTCGACTTGGACACACATTGGAGAGCGACTAACGTCTCCATCCAGAATGTGGAACATGAAACCCTCCAAAGTGCTTAATTTAATTAATAGCCTAAGATCCAATGTGAATCATATTTAACTTTAAATATATATTTAATTCTGCAGAAGTAATATATATATATATATACTATAGCAAATATATACTAATACAAATATTAACCTCAGCATAAATTAGAGAAGGAAAACTATTTTCTTTCTGTTTAAATTAAGGCATCCTTATGAGCTATACTTTTAGTTTTATCGTACTTCAACTTATATATATTGATCATCTCTTTCTGTACTAAAAATCTTAATTTTAGCTGAATTAAGGAAACGATAGAATTTTTAAATTAAAATTAGTCTACTATGGTACATTCTGTTTAGCTTCCTATTCGCTAAGCTGTTTTAGTATAGCTGCACTTTTCCGGTAGAATGCCTATTTAAGAAGTAGTTAGTTTTATTCATTATACACGAACATGTTTCGTTTGACAGCATCGCGGGATCAAATGATTAAATCTTTCCATTTCAAAATGCTCCAAAGACTATAAGGTTCCAAAAAAGCACAGTTCTAAATATCCGTGAGGTCTAATAGTTGAGTACATATTTATCTCCCTTTTACAAACACATTTATATATACTTTATTCTAAACATCTCCCATAGATATATCAGCACACCAAATTTCAGGTTTATGTGACTTATGGCTTCCACTTTATTTATAGCCTACTATAAGGACCTGCCATAGCTATGCCTGCATACCAAATTTAAAGTTCATGTGACTCATGCTTTCGAATTTATAGCATATAAAAAATTCCACATCTACGGGATGGGGCGGGCCACGCCTCCTTTTACAAACTTCTTCATATATACCTTATTATAAGCATGTGACTTATGGTTTCGAAGTTATAGCTGATAAAAAATTCCGCGCATATGGGATGTGCCACGCCCCTTTTTATAAACTAATTCATATACAGCTTACTATAAGCGCCTACTGCAGCTGTGCCTGCATACCAAATTTCAAGTTATTGGGGTTTATGGTTCCCAATTTATAGCTGATAAAAAATTCCGCGCCTACGTTATGTGCCACGCCCCCTTTTATAAACTCATTCATATACAGCTTACTATAAGCACCTACCGTAGGTATGCCTGCATACCAAATATCAAGTTCACGCGACTTATTGTTCCGTAGTTATAGGTGATAAAGATTTCACGCTTATGGGAGGTGCCACGCCCCCTTGTCAAATCCCAATTTTTTCTCTCCATTATAGGCCCAGGTATCATGGCAATACTCTGTCAAAATTTCGTTCGATTCTGTCCGTCCGTTTAGGATGCAACCTGGCACATACATACATACATACATGCTTCCATAAATATATATATAAATATAGTAGATATCTATCCTTCTCTTAGCGAAAAATAATTTTTGGGGATACCTCGGCCACAGAGCCACCTATCGTGTAAGTTTTAAGTCCAAATATTTCATTCAATTGGCTAAATTGTATTCTAGATGTGAGCCAAATCGGCAAGTAAATCCAATTTTTAGGAATATCCTGACCCCAGCGCCACCTAGCGATCAATTTTTTGGTAGGAATATTTCTTTTCATGGTAGTGCTATATGTTCTAAATATGAACCAAATCGGTGCAGCTGTTTAATAGTTTAGTGACATTTAATGTACAAAAAACTCTATGAAATTGTGAAATCGTGACGTCTCAGCATTTTTCATTTTTCGGCAACAACAACAAAAAATTCCAAACGTTTTTAAATCGAAGAACCTTCCACATGGAAGGTCCAAAAATGTGCTTTTTACAGAATTGAAATCAGTTCAGCCGTTTGGTCAGGCACCGCCGTCATACGAAAAACATTTAATTTTTATATATATAGATGTACCTAGGAGACTGAGTGACTTGATCTCCGCAGGCAAAGACAAATCTTCGAATGTATTTCAGTCTTGAAAAGCTGCTCATAAAAGTCCATTTGCCGTTCCAATGCGGCGTAATACCAAAGCCAGAATAGACGCATTCTGAAAGTCCCTTAGTGCTTCTAGCATCATTGTAAACCAAGTCCAATTCAGGTCGTGACCGAGACGGCAATGGTACGAACACAAATTACGTGAGTCGTCAGTCGTTTGAATAAATTGGGATTATGACTTACGAAAGCAATCGTATCCTAATTTGTTTGAAGTCACGGTCGATTTGAAGGTCACAACATTGTTGTAATTGCACTTTTCGGGTACAACAGACACCGAAGTATATTTTTTTAGAAACTAGCAAACTTAAGGCAAAATTTGGAAACAAACTGTAATATCATCCGTATTTAATGTACATTTTTCAATTAAATGGATATCGACAATGATGGACTACATCACCTCTATAAAATTATTTAACGAGTCGACGACGTCGATAACGATGTTAAACCGCAGATTGGTGTCAACCAGGCTTTGAGTAAATTGCCCTAAATCGATGATTCATTTGTTGAAAAAACTTAAATGAACCAAAGGAAGTGTAGAAAACTGTCCCAGTTTAAATTCTTGTAATACTTTTCGGATTTCGCAAGCATTCGATTGCCGTTTTGTGATCAAGCGGTCATTAGAAAGAACGAGTACGAACAGTCATTATCCGCGTTGCCAGAAAATTGTGAGGCTTATAGCTAAATTATTTGAAAAAAGCTAAAAACAAATTTTCATAGCCAAAAAGTTAAAAATATTTTTCTTCAAAAATATGTCAACAAACGCCTATTTACAAAGGTAACAACATCGGTTTTGTATGTCCCTAATAATTAGATATTATAACGCAAACAAAAACGACACTTTCATTACAAATGTACTTAAATATTTACATACATTGAACTGGAATGCTAAAATATATTATAATTGTGACCAGCAAATGTTAATAAAGTTTTAGCTCGAATCAGCAAAAATGCTGCGCTCGTAGCTTTCATTCCTAAAGTACTACAGTTACACGGCCACACCTTGCTGTGGCTTAATCTAATAAAATGGAAATATAAAATCGACAGGAGAACTTATTTGATTTTCTTTGCACTTGTCGTTAACTTTCTGTCACTCTGTGGTTTGCGTCTAAGGTAGCTCGTCGTTCATTTTATTGACCTTGCCGACCTATGTTAGCAAGTCTTTTCCCCGGCATTGTGATGAAAATTATAAAGTAAGACAGAATTGTTTTAACAGCCAATCAAATCAAAATAAATGAACCTAAATAAAATTTAACCGAGTCTTTTGTTAATCTAAAATAATTTATTTACGAAAAAACGAAACACCGCTTGAGAAATGTAATCACTTTTACACATCCGGACGGACAGATGACAGTTGTGCATAGCACTTTAGTTACAACATAGGTCAACCAAAAGTGTCATGTGAATATAATAACAAATCTAAAGAGGTAGTTGTGTTCCTTTGTTGAAAATTCCATATGAAATCCATTAAATTAAATAATGTTGTAAATTTATAACCACTGGTTATTCCAAGTAGAGGGTTAAATTTCATGACACTAATTTGTTTTTTTTTCCTCAAATTAATTGCTCAAAAAAGTCCTCAAATAAAATGATGAAGGTTAAATATGATATATGGGTCGTTCTTAAAAAACATGACCAATTGGTGTCCCCAGACTTTACTATTTTATATTTTGTTTCTTCAAAAAGAAAATAGAAAAATATCTGCATTTTTATAAATTATTATCGATTCTACGTAACTATATTATAAAAAAAAAATAATTAATTATCTGAAAATAACTTAAAAAATATTTTCAATGTCAAAGGTTTAGCAAAAACCTGTGTCCCGAGCCAATTTATAAAAATTTAATAGTTATTTTCAGTTGAAATAAAATTGAAAAAAAATAATATTTACAATTTTTGTTATTCAGTTTGTGTATATTAATACCATATATAGAAAAGAATGATGAAAAATAATTTTTTTGTATAATTTTTATGAAGAAAATTTGTGTCCCCAGGTTTTGGTCCCCTCTGTTACGTCCACTCATTTTATTGAAAAATGTTTGTTAAACGTTATGACGCGTATATTTCTCTTATGCTTCTCCATCATAACTTAGCTAAAATCAACAAAATGTGTTTTGAACTGTTCAGTCTTGTTTAGTGCGTTGTTGAGTAAGGAACCCAATTGTATGCCGGGTACGTACCCTTATTCAGTGTCAACTCTGTTACTGTTGAAAAACGGTGAGTAAAGTGATTTTTTATTTATTTTATAATTTTTTTATAAATATTTTATGTACATTAATTAAGTGGACAAATAAATTCTCCAAAATTCGAATAAAAAGCTAAAATATGGTATTTTTGAGTTAATTTGTCCCCTCTGTTACCGGTCCACTCTGTGACTTATTAACTCCAAAAACTCCAAAAATTAAAAAAAATACTGCTGGTTATGGATTCCTATTGTTGATACCATCCGTAACCACATGAGGCCAATTATAAACATATTTGGCCAACTTAATTTTTAAAAATTACAAAATTCAGAATGGTCATGTTTTTTAAGAACGACCCATATGTATGTAGATATATGACGCTTGTATTTTTAATGCAGGTAGATATTTCATAGATAGCTTATAAAGAGAAAAAGCCAACGCTAAACATGCGTGGCAACTGTGCCATATTTATGTTAAAAAACTTAATTGGTTGGACCATATTTAAAAAAAATTTATGACGCAAATGACTACCCATCAAGAAATTTTTCAATAATTTTCGTTTCGTAAAAATTTTAAAATTAGTTTTTTCAGCTCTATTTACTCAAACCCGCACTCTAAAAGTGAATATTAGTGGCAACCCTTTTGAAAAATGTCTGGATCAAAGAGCTTTTAAATTTTTTTTATTCTGCTAAAGCCTTTTCAAATATTTTTCTTATGGTACCCATTTTAAATTAGTATTCTTAACTTTTTAGATTAAAATAAGGCAAAATGTTTCTAAGCCAAAGATTTCCTAAATACCTTTCGTTTGATATCGGAACTGTAATAATTAATTTATGTTATCAATTTAATTGAAATAAATTTTACAATAAGTTGGAAACCCACTTTAAAAATATTTTCCAACCTAAGCCTTCTTAAGGCGCTTTATTTCGATATCCTTATTGCAACAGTTCATTAACCTTATGAACTAAATTGCATTAAATTTTTCAAACATATGGAAACACTCTCCAAAGCAAGTTTGGTAATTAAGCTTTCTTAAGCCGCATTGGTTTGATACCCATGTTTTAACAATATATTATTAATCTTATCAATTTAATCGCATTAAAGTTTTCACACATGTGGCAATCCTCTTCAAAAATATTTTCGATGACGCTTCCTTAAACCTCATATTCGAATTTTAATACATATTTCATAAATCATCCGGAGCTAATAGCGCAAGACTCAGAAAAAATTATTTTATTTTTTGTTGTTTTGTCCTATATGTGCAACTTTTATGTGTTGTTGTCTTTTCTCATATGTAGGCCTTCCCTTTATTGTTTTTTCTTATATAGGGTATTATATGGGCAAAAAGCAGTGACTAATATTTTGACCATAACTCGAAGCTATTTATCGGATATCAAACAAACATAACTCAAACATGCTCTACAAACGTTTTAACAAACTATGAAAATTTCATCGAAATTGATCCAGTTGTTTTTGAGTAAATGTGTTACATCTCTTTTGTAACTTTACTTTATATATAAGAAAGAACAACATTTATGCCGATTTCATTTCTACAGAGAAATGCAACATTCTCTTTGCCCTTTAGGCACAAACACTAAGAAGAGGGCGATGAGAAGGCAACATTTTTTGTAGAAACGAAATCGTCGTTACATATCCTTTTAGCCCAGCAAAATAAGCTCAAATGACGAACAAAAAATTTTAGTTGCGAACTTTTGATACAGTTTACCTCTATTTAACACGTAGACAATGGATCCATACTCTTGCGCCTAAATTTCATATGGGAACATACCGCCATCTTGGATTTTATGTTTTTTTTTGCGATTTGCATGCTTATTTTGCATTTTTCGTAAAAAATTGTTTTTAGCTTACTTGCGAAATAGACAACACCTGACTATTATGGCCAGTATTGTCATCGAAAATTCCTCTGATCGGCATTTATTTTGAGGACTAGTTTGGATGATAGAATACAAGATTGCGGAAAGAGAAAAGTTGTTTAGATTTTATTTCTTTTCTCGCAATTGGTAATACCGATTCTGCTAATTTTTTTAAATAGTAATAATGATGATGTTTTCTTCCAAGTATTATTTTTTAATTGGTCATAAAATTTTTTTTATAAAAGTTACTAAAATTTTTTTAAATATTACTGAGAGTCAATGAAAAAAATCTTTTATTTCCTTGGTTTTATTTTACTTGCACTTCAAATAATTAATGGAAAATAAATTTTACGGTTTTAATCAGCTTCACTAAATTTTTTACTACTTGCTTACCTGTTAAAATAATTGCACAAACACACACCCCGGTCTCACTGACCTTTTAAAACATATAGCGCTGAATGTCTACTTACCCAGGTCGCACGTGGCACACTAAATTTTGCGGAATCACAAATAACTAAGCTACTAAAAGAATGAGACAGTTTCCGTTATTTGTTTTCAAGCTATAAATATATTTATGATCACATGGTCTCACAGACCGTAAGGTGTGTTAAGAAATGTTAAGTATTTATTTATATATCTCTTAGGTCCGTTTTTAAAGTGACGAGCTAACTCTAATTCGGCAGTTAACTATAGCTTTTCAGTACAAAAATTTAAAGTTAACTGCCGAATTTGGGCTAACGACTCACTGTGAAAACAACACTTAGAGTCGTTTGGCTAGCTTGAATTACATCGTTTACAAAGTAGACATAAATATAACTTATTATTTAGCTCCTGTAATTAGTAAAAACAAATACGTGAAAGTTATGTCATGCTCTATATCTACTCTTTATCACTGGTATTGCATTGAGCTGGCTTACAGAAAAGACGAGTTTCAAAACGGTATTAGAATGTATACTGCCTTTGCGGTTGGAATGGCCAAGGTTCCAATCCACGCCTACGCTTTGTGTGCAAGAATTTCGAAGCCGCACTTAAAAATTTTTACCGAACGACTTTTGTCGGCAACGTCCATACGAAGAATAAATCGAAAGCATCGAGCGCTATCTCAGACGATGTCCCACATTAGCGAGACTAGTGCTGGATTTCCACCAGGCATTAAATGGCAAAAACGACAAATGAAAAAGTCGGGCATTAAAAAATAATCGTGTCATTACATTAAAAAAAATAGTCATTAAGTTCATTTCCACATGACATTTTTACCCATTTTTTGTCATTGTCCTAGTGGAAACTCGGCATTAGGCTACGTAATCTTAATCAACATTTTTTCAATGGTATATAATACCTAAACTAGTTAAAAAATTGCGATGTTTACCTTTATAAGAAAAATAAATTGGATCTCTGTCTAAAATGACGGAAGGCATCCAGCCACAACGGGATCAATACCAAGTGTGGCTCCATAAAAATCAGCATTCAGGCAGCAATTACAAATAAAGCGCAATTAATTAATCAAATATAAGTAACATCGGCGGTTTGGTCACGCCTCCATACTTCACACTCTGGGTAGTTACAACCAAGAAGTTGACTACTCCGCTCCCAAACCAATCTTCGATAGGCTCTTTAAGACGAGCATCCCGTCAAGAAGAGAATGGCAAACACCAAGACCATGGAGACGGGGGGAATTGAATTTTTACACAGATGGATCCAAGCTAGACAATAGGCTTGGCTAAGGAACTAGGACTGGAACTAGCCGTCCGAATTCAGGACCACTGCCATGTTTTTCAGGCAGAAGTTTTAGCTATAAACGAGGTGGCGATTTATTAAAATAAATTTAAGTAAAAGGTTTGAAGTGTAAAGAAAAAGAAATTGCTTAGCTTTTATTCATACGGTCCAATATCGTTCATAGTATTTACCAGCTAATATTGCAAAGGAGTTGGGCGATTTTATTAGCGCTGGATGTTTGTTAGAGTAATTAACAGCAGTAATTATTTTCCTTAATGGGAAAGGAAGCTCGGAGCTGTCATACAAATTATATGTACATATGTAGACAATTCTGTACAACAAACTGAATCATTACACTTACTTATTTCCAAGCGTAAAACAATGGGCATAGATTATCTCCAAACTTAACAGGTCAATTCAATGTCCAACAACCCGATACGTTCAATGAATTATTGTCACACAGTGGCTTGGTGACCCAATGCGAGACTTATAACTGACTAACATTATATGTGTGGAGTGCACGCCAACATAAAGTGTAAGAAACATACAGTTTTTACATCCTGTATGTGAACCTCAACTGCGCAAATACATATGTACATATAAATCGTTGCAGCGCAGGAGTTATGCCTGAGCATGGAGTTTGTTTTTGTAAAATCAACAGGAGAATCTGGCCATCCAACTGTTTTATCATATTCTATTACAAGTAAAAATTAATTAAATAGCATGTAGAATATCATTTGTTTTAGCAATTTAAAATTAGTTTTTATGGTTTTTCAATTATCTCGGGAGTGGTAAGCTCGGGAGTGGTAAGCTCGGGAGTGGTAAAGTATTTCTTTTGAAAACATCGTAGCTTACACGCTAACCTTGAGTAACTTTCCAATACAGAAAAAAATAAAGTGCCCTAGACCACCTGTCCAACCCTATAAATGTGTTTTAGTGCAAAACGCAAAAGTATCCGGTCGAAACGGGCAGTGGGTTAAACAGACCGGAAGTGCACTATTTTAACCGGAAGTCCATTCCAAAAAAGTATCGGGCAAAGGTTATATATTTTTGTCCACAGAATCCGAATCTGCGGTAAAAACACATACAGCATCCCCGACGATTTAATTCGTATTTTTTCGTTTTTCAGTAAAAACATTTTCGTCGATTTTAGAAGTCCAGGACAATTTGAAATTCGAAGGCCATTTAGGGATTGAAAATGGCGCTTCCACGAAAAAAGTTTCAAACAGAAGCTTCGAATTTTTATTTTCAGAATCCGAATCAGTAGTAAAAACATGTAAGTATGTCCAATTCAAAAAATCGATATCCGGTCAGTTTAACCCACTTCCGTTCGAAACCGGAAGTCGGTAATAGCACCAAAAGATAAAGCATCCCCGGCGTGGGAGATCATAGTTTTGCATGTTTCCATGAAAAACATTTGCCTTCAATTTAGAGGGGGTGGACGTAAGGTCGAGGACAGTATATTTATTGTTTCCTGCAAGGGTTTTCTAGCGCTTCACAAAGGAATTATGTCAACTTGATATTTCCCAAGTAATAATGGCTGCGGGGCACTAGCATGTAAGCTGTCACAAATTTCAAACAAAAATATGAAGACAGTTGATGGTGAATTTTATGGCAAAAAAATTAGAAAAATCTAAAGAGGTTATCCTGACACAATAAAAGAAATGGATTTTAAATTGTTTAAACAAATGATTATCTTCACATCTATACACATAACAAAATTGTAACAGGGGGATCTTTTTTATAGCAATAAAAGCCCATTCGACAATTTTTAGAATTTTCGTCTGTCTGTCTGTATATCTGTTCGCGCATCACTCGAAAAAATTGCGTGATATTGAATGCAGTTGTCACAAATTTTAAACAAAAATATGAAGACAGTTGATGGTGAATTTTATGGCAAAAAAATTAAGAAAAATCTAAAGAGGTTATCCTGACACAATAAAATAAATGGATTTTAAATTGTTTAAACAAATGATTATCTTCACATCTATACATATAACAAAATTGTAACAGGGGGATCTTTTTTATAGCAATAAAAGCCCATTCGACAATTTTTAGAATTTTCGTCTGTCTGTCTATATATCTGTTCGCGCATCACTCGAAAAAAATGCGTGATATTGAATGCAGTTTTCACCGATATATTGCTAGAGGTCTAACTTTAAAAGGACAAAACCTTAGAGAGTTGCCACCTGGTTTAAAATTGCAATTTAAGTAAATTGATAAGATAAAGTAAATTTTTCAATATGGCTGTGAAAAGAAAGAGGTTTAAGAAGGCCTACAGCTGAAAACATTTTTGTGGAGGTTGCCACCTTTTTGAAAATTTTAATTTAATTAAATTGATAATACAAATTAAATATTGCAATATGAGTATCAAACTGCAGACGTTTAGGAAAGTTTACTGCCGAAAATATTTTTGAGGAGGGTTGCCACTTGTTTGAAAATTTGTAAAAAGTAAGTTAATAGAATAAACGAAATATTACAATACAGGTATCAAAAAATACAAAAATACTTTTAAGGCGCAGTGAAGAACGCCAAGTATTTGCTAGTTTTTAATAAATCTTTAAAATTTTCATGTAAACTGGTAATAGACTACGATACGATGTTGTTTTGCGCGTCACACCTTGGTCGTAGTAAGCGCTCGGCTACAGCGTTCGCGATATGGCTGAAGTAAATTTTAAGACATTGTATTGATTTTTTTTTTCGATGTGTTCGATATGTTTTCAGGTGTATGACAAAATTAATTTTTCTGATTATTATGAATTACAAACATACTTAGTCATATTAATGGAATCAGTTGACGTGTCGATAACTAATTGGGCTGGTGAATCTTTGTACATTTGTACAGATTTGTACATTTTGGCAGTCACAGAATAGTGTTGTCTAGACGTTTTCATCGGAAATAAGTTCAACTCAATAACAACTTTTCAAACAAAAAACGCCATTCTGTAACTATTAAAATGCAAAAATCTGTAAAAATGTAGAAATCGTGTGATCATTCCTTAATGGAGCTCTTTTGTCTGTCCAAAAGTTAAAAACTAATTTTATAAAAATTTCCGCGGGATGATTAAGTTAAATAAAAGCTTGTAAAAATAACAATAGTAATACAAGTTAAAAAAAAAAAAAAATCTGCATGTTGAACCAAGCCTCTATACCTCTATGTTATTCGACGCGCTGAATGCGAATTCGAGGTCTGTTAGCCCCCATCACTCAGGTTCGAGTCATTTGAAGGTCGAGTAGGAAAAAATTCTTTGAATAAAACTGAGATTTTATGTATATGGGGTTTTAGACTCGCTGAACCAAAATCCGAGGTGCGTTAACCTCCGTAATGTCAGGTTCGAGGTCATTTTAGCGTCAATTAGGACAAAGAATTTATTCAATAAAAATATTTTTTTTTTATTAGTTTTGTTGTCGCTGAATTTGAAAAATGGGGAACCTTGATTCTTCAAGGTCATCTAGATGTCATTCCCAGGTGAAATTCAGAAAAATTGTGTTGAATTTTCCAGTTTATTCAATGAACTTTCCCCAACAAACCTGTGTAATTGAAATATGCAAATAAAAAAGAAATGCTGTCAATTATGCTCTAATGACGTCTCCTGGGAAAGCTAGAGTTCACTCAAAGTTTTTGTAGTAGGTTTAGATTTTTTGTTTTTTATTTACATAATCTTTTTTCCTTCAACACACATCTTTTTAAGTGATGTTTCCACCGATGAGCAGTATGTTTTTTGTATTTGATAGTTAGTTAGTTTTTAGGTCCGGTATGTAATTTGTATAAACCCATTAGAACTAAGAACTTGTTTTAGGTAACAAATAATAGTGCTTTTACAATAACTCAAAAAATTTTATTCACTCCTACCAAAAACCAAACTTTATTATCTAACGCCAAACATTCGAGCAAAGAAGCAGTTGAAAGTGTTACGTGCGAGAGTTCATTCAATAAGCAATTTACCGCGTTTCTAATTAAAATGAATGCTAATTTGTTTGCAGAAAAACTTAACGGCATTTCACAATAATGCTCTAATTCTAGAAGTAGGCAGCTTCTCCAGCCCCCAAGAAGCTATACACAGCAAATTACAAGCAAACTGAAGCAGCGCCCAACACTGCGTATGAGCAACATTGGAAGGAATTTAAAGTTGCGCCATATTTGCTTGCAAAAAGAGTTTACTTTATGCAACAGACACAATATTTGCATATATTTGAGTTGAGTTTAGGAAAATTGTCATTTTGTGGTATTTTTAGCTCAGCATAGATTAGTTATGTATGTATCTACATACATAAATAAATACATATTTATGTACGCATGAAGTTTTTTCTTGGCAATTATGTACTTGGGTGTAAAATACCACATAAGTACGTGAGCTACCCGGCTTATTGTCACAGATACATTCACTAACTGCAGCAAATATGTATGTTTAGAGATAATCGTAGCATCCAAGAATGCAACCGAAAATTCTGCAAAACAGCACCCGAAATTTAACTGAAATAAAACCCTAATTTATAGGCATCTACGTTTGTATGTATGTATGTATGTACATGGGATTGCTAATATGTTTTGCAATGATATGCGTTGTCGTTGTTGCAGATACACATTCGTAGTCACATTCAGGCAGCTCATTCGCTTTTGCTTTCCTGCAGCCACATACCAACAATGAATATTACTTTTTTGCGTTTACTGAAGTTGTAGATTTCCATTTCTATGCTGGTGGCAGAAACACTGGCAATTTGTGAAAGTGTTGCATTATGAAATGCTGCTATTGCAGATTGTTTTTCCAAGTTCTAGTTCTTGTTGTTGCAGCTACATTTGCGGAGAAAATTATTAAGCGCTTGTACAGTGTGTCTGTGTGTGAGTACCCTAAGTACGTATTCAGTTTTTCTGCTAAAGTAAAATATCTAACCCTTTCGCATATTAGCACTTGCCACAGTTCTGAACTTCCCACTATATTTTGCAGTTTTTGTGTGTGTAGATGTTTATGTGTTGGCGATAGATAAGGATAATGCGTGTTGAAAAGCAGGAATAAATAGCAAACAGAAATAAAATGCAAAGGCAATAACAGAAAACATGCGAAAGCAAAGACAAAAGGGGGCAGTGCGGGAAAGTGAAAAGCGTTGCGGTAGATGTGAAATCCTTAAAATAATTACGTGAAATGTTTATCGTGTTTGAGTGCAGTTATGTGTACGTATGGAATATTTAAGTGCTCACCTACATTTACCTACTTTCTGGAGTTGGATAATGTAAATCCTCTTCCAGAGAGATGCCGTATGAATACAACAATGTCAGCGATGAAATGTTGCCGTGCAAAATAATATGCAATACATATACAAAGAGCGTTGAGCTGAGACTACACTCAGAGAAATCATTTGTAGTTCAAATAATAAAACGAATGACCCAGTGATATCAAGCAAAGTGTAAACATATATCTACAAGATTGCAATATGTATTACATATGTGAGACCGCAGGAAGAAACACACCTTAGCGTCCAAAAATTCGATTTTTAATTTGTAAATTTTCAGTTGATCTATAACGTGGTGCAATACCGTAAAATCTCCCAAACGACCGATATTATACAATTTTATTCATAAAAAGGCAGCGGGAATGTGCTCGCGGCGATACTCGAAAATCACCAGAGGGTCATAAATCAGCTGAAACTGGCTACCAAACTGAAGCAGAATGAGCTCTCAGGGATGCAAATACGCAAAGATTTAACCCATGTGCCGCAAAAGAAAGGCAAATGCATTATTAGAGCTGAAAAAGAATCGGGCACTATCGATGCTTTGCCTTTTATTGACATTGTCCTCTCTATTTCCACAACCCTGCAATATTCATTGTAAATTTTTTTGTGGATAGGCTTCTTCGTTTAGATATACATGCATTAGGGTATTCGATTATTTGTCTTTTTCCCAAAACCGGTTTTCGAGTTATTTGGAAAATAGAAAATTAAAAAAAAGAAACGGTTCCCTATTTTAGATTTAAGAAACACTACTATCTGGTTTTATTTTACTTGGCTTTCATACAGTGAGAATGCTTGTGTTGGTATTAACTAAGTCACAACCAAAAATTATAATAAATCTATTAACATAAAGATAGCTTTTATTTAGAAAAAGGAAAAGTAACATAAGTTCAAAGAATGCGAATTCGAGATATATAGAAAGCCCACAGCCACAGATACGATAATACACAATACTTCAAACCACTCTCAACTGCACAAAAATTCAGCCTTTAGACATCTAATAACCAGGCTTGAACGAACCCCATTGGAAAAATAAGCTTACTGCAAAGAACTTTGTACGATATACGCAATCGCGGAAAGTAACGGAAACATAAAGGGCCTAGTAAATAAGATAGGAAGAGAAATAAAAACGAAGAAATAAGAAGGAAAATAATGAAAAGGCTTGGGCAGACTTAACTTATATGTGCAAAATATCATATAAATTGGCTAAGGTATTCCAAAAGTATGACATAAATACAGAATTTAGAACGAAGATCAACGTGGGGAGGATACTACGAAATAGCGCAAACGAGGACGACCCACTAGACAAGCAAGGCGTATATAAGTTGACTTGCGAATTCCAACATAGTTACATAGGACAAACAGAGCGCAAGATAAAAACAAGATATCGTGAACATATAAGGAACTACCACAAAACAATGCTTAAACCATCTACCACACCGGAATGGAACTTCGCAAACCATATGGCAGAAAAGCATTGTACGTCAATGAAAATAGGAAAGACAGCCAAAGTTCTCCATGTACAACACAAAGAACAACGCCTAAACGTATTAAAGAATATGGAGATATAAAAACAAAAGACGTTAGTCGGAAAAATAATAAATTAGCAAATAAACACCGCGTCTGATATATTATTCGAACTACTTAGGCTACTATACGCAAAACAGGACAGAAACCCGGCGACTACCATAAGCAATGAAACGCAGGTCCAAACAACATAAACAAAGAGAGAGAAAATTTCATTGTACGTCAATGAAAATAGGAAAGACAGCCAAAGTTCTCCATGTACAACACAAAGAACAACGCCTAAACGTATTAAAGAATATGGAGATATAAAAACAAAAGACGTTAGTCGGAAAAATAATAAATTAGCAAATAAACACCGCGTCTGATATATTATTCGAACCACTTAGGCTACTATACGCAAAACAGGACAGAAACCCGGCGACTACCATAAGCAATGAAACGCAGGTCCAAACAACATAACAAAGAGAGAGAAAATAACTTACTTTTACCTACATACGAATTCCTGCAACAATTAATCATGAAGAGGTGATGTACATACAGAACGAAAACTACTAGTTTATAGAAAGAATATAATCCGCTGAAACGTACCTAACTAAGGGCGCGAACAGAGTGGCCGCTTGTTGCCGAGCCGAGCCGACTGACGCTTATTGCGAGAACCAATGCGAGAAAACTGGTACTATACAAATTAGTACAAATAAGCGCGAACAGGTCATAGTGGGCGCCGAGCTGGTCAGAGCCCAAAGCTGATTGAATGCGAGAAAACAGTTCCAAAGCATATTTCAGCGCCGAAAACATTGTTTATTCTGCGAAAAGCTAGTTTCGAACGCACAGCAACATGCAAAAAATTTGTTTTCTCTTTTTGTCTATTGCATTTCGGTTGTTGTAATTTTGGGCATAAAATTCTTTGGAAAAAGTGAAATCAAAAATTATATGCTGTCATTCATCATTTAATGGCATTCTTGTTGAACTTTACTTGAGTACAGTAGCCGAAGCTAAATACTCATCATCTGACGAATCCATATCTTTTCACTTCAATTTCACAAACACGAATGAACAACAAACCCAAATGCATACAAACATACATAAAACACAAATAATAGATAAAATATCAGCGCTGATTCTCGCATCCACTATGCACACTCAAACTTGTTTCTCGCATGAACAAGTTCTCGCAATAAGCGTCAGTCGGCTCGGCTCGGCAACAAGCGGCCACTCTGTTCGCACCCTAAGAACCACTGACGATTTAGCACGGCTATAAATAGTGATGGACAAACAGAAACTATTCAGAACGAAAAATTACGCTGAAGATGGCACAACGTCGAAATCGGTTTGTCTTTGTACCAAATTTGACAAGGGATGACAGAATATCGTTCCACATTACATTCAAAGTTTGTTTTATTCCAAAGAAAAACAAATAAAAATCAGCGAAAAATTCAAATTTGGTCTTATTTTAAAATTTTTTTTAATACTTCACTACAAATTTCTGACTATTCAGATATCTTTAGTGTCGAAATACATAGGTTACAAGGTCTTATCGAGCGTACTGTGTGAAAGACAGTGTGTCTTTAGGCCTGGAAAACCCACGATAGACCAGGTATTCATAATACGCCAAATCTTGGAAAAGAAAAAAGAATCGACACTCAGCACCTATTTGTCGACTTTAAAGCCGCTTTCGACAGCACTAAAAAGAGTTGCCTATAAGCCGCTATGTCTGAATTTGGCATCCCCGCCAAACTGATACGGCTGTGTAAAATGACGTTGAGCAATCCCACCAGCTCTATCAGAATTGGGAAAGACCTCTCCGAGCCGTGCGCTACCAAACGGGGCTTTACACAGGGCGACTCTCTTTCATGTGACTTCTTTAATCTGATGTTGGAGAAGATAATAAGAGCTGCAAAACTGAACCGCTCAGGAACAATTTGCTACAAGAGCGTGCAATTGCTGGCTTATGCCGAGGATAACGATATCATCGGTATCAAAAACCGCGAAGTCTGTTCTGCCTTTTCCAAGTTGGATAAGAAAGCAAAGCAAACGGGTCTGGTGGTAATTGAGGACAAGACGAAGTATCTCCTGTCATCAAACAAACAGTCAGCACATTCGCGTCTTGGCACCCACGTCACTGCTGATAGTTATAATTTCGGAAAAGTAGAGAATTTCGTTTACTTGGGAACCAGCATTAACACCGATAATAATGTCAGCATTGAAATCCAACGTAGAATCACTCTTGCCAACAAGTGCTACTTTGGACTGAGTAGGCCATTCAGGAGCAAAGTCCTCTCTCTACCCACACTCTATAAGTCACTCATCATGCCCGTGCTGGTATACGGCGGAGAAGCATGGACAATGACAACATTCGATGAGGCGGCTCTTGGAGTATTCGAGAGAAAGATTTTGCGGAAGATGATTGAACGATGAGCTGTATGAGCTTTACAAGGACATGGACATAGCGCAGCGAATTAAGATACAGCGGCTCCGCTGGCTTGGCCATTTCATTCGAATGGACACCGACGCTCCAGCTCTGAAAGTATTCAACTCGGAACCCGCTGGTGGTAGCAGAGGAAGAGGAAGGCCCCCACTGAGATGGAAACAGCAGGTGGAGAAGGACTTGGTTTCACTTGGCATTTCCAAGTGGCTCCAGTTGGTACAGAAAAGAAACGACTGGCTTACTTTTTTGAACTCGGCCGAAAGCGCTTAAGCGGTTATAGCTCCAAATAAGAAGAAGAAGATAATGTCGACATCAGAAACAAACCTCGGAGCGTACATCCCCGGAGCTGGATTAAAAGTATACATACATCTCTCCAATTAGGACTTATCCTTATATAGGAAAAAATCTTTGATAACTTCGAAAAACTCAAAACTTTTATTGAGAGGTCAAGATTTGTATGAAATGAAGCAAAACGGTTTGCTCGGTAAAAAAATCCGTTTTATTTGACATTCGAAAAATCAAGGCCGTTTGGAAAAACTGAATCAATCACCTCAATATGTATGTAGGTATGTAAATGAAGCAAAAATAATAATTAGTATAAAAGCGTAGCGTTAGTTACCCATTGAAAACGAAACGTGTTTCCCAGCTCCACTCATCAAAACAAATTGAATTGTTCATGGTGTAACTACATCAAGGTGGTAATTAGAGCGAGAAGAAATTTGCCTTTTAAAATTTCTATAAGATAGCCGAATGTCAAGTAAATAAAGCGATAAAGCTCTTTTAGTACTTCGTCTGTACTGTTCTGGGAAGCTTTGTGTCTTATTTACAATTGTTTTTTTTTATACCCGAGCGCACTTGTGCACAAGGGTATTATAACTTTGTTCACATAACGGTTGTTTGTAACAGGCAAAACGAATCGAGATAGATATAGACAAATGTATACATAAATGATCAGAATGAAAAGAGAAATCGATTAANTTGCAACAATTTTTTACCAAGAAATACGCTTATGATACAATTTTGGAAAATGGGCGTGGCACCGCCCACTTATGATCACATATATGTATCTCGCTAACCGTTCTAGCAATTTGAACCAAACTCGGTATGGTTATTGTGCTTGCCACATAAAAGCAAAGCGTTGAAAATTATTGAAATCGGACTAAAATTACGACCGCTTTTCATATAACGGTATATTTCAGAAATGCTTGAAACTGCAATATTTCGAAATTTATGGACGCTAATTTACTTAAAATTTATACACCCCGGCTTATCGTGTAGCGGTAGCTTTCGTAAAGGTGGAAAACATATATTTAATAATTGCGCCGGGTATTTAATGTTCGGCTCCGCCCGAACTTAGACTTTCTTACTTGTTTTTTTGTTAATTGTGCCGGCTCGAAGTCAAATGGTTTTAGACAAGTTTTTAATTAAAACACAATTTTAATTTTTTCCAATATATTTCGGTTACACCGCGCTTACCGTCTTCCGGACAAATTGATTACACGTCTGCTCTGTTTTTTGTACTCCACGTCACACTCCATCCACACGTTTGTGGCACTATTGAAAGGGCCTTACAGGGTGTGTCCAGAAAATTTATTCAAGTTTCAGGAATGATACTTCGAATTCTTAAAAATTAGCTTAAATTATTTCGAAAAAATCGTAAAACAATTTTCCTTGCGTTTCCTTTTGCGATTATAACATGCCACAGCGTTATTGACTGAAAACTAAATATTGGTCAGTCCATTTATTTCCAGGTTAGCTCAGGCCTAACCTAAAATCTTAGCTTTCATCTGATATATAGCGTATATCTGGGGAAGCTCTTGCTATTGAGATATTACGCTTCACCATGAGAAAATTTCGCTCCAGATAGGGATAAATGATTGAAAGATAACTTATTCGACTGACTTCATTACTAAAATTATTATTTTTTTTATATATATAACTTATAGTACATCCATTAAAGCGGTCCAAAAAAATTGGGTTGGGGGCAACTACCAAAATTTTTCCTCTTGCCGTAAGAGGTGCTGTCTGTCACCAAAGTTTATGTTTCTAAGTATAAATTTAGAATTGAAATATCTATATTTTACTCTAGAAGTATATACTAATATTATAAATGTAAAAGTTTGTATGTTTGGATGTTTGTGAAATCATCACGCGGAAACGACTGAACGGATTTGCATGCAATTTTGTACGAAGATAGCTTATGGAGAGTTGCCAACTGTTAAAAAAGTTTAATTCATTTAATATGCGGGAACGACTGAATGGATTTGCATGAAAATTTGCACACAGATAGCTTATGACCCGGGTTGGAAAATAGGCTACTTTCCTTAAGAGTTGCCACCTGTTAAAAAAGTTTCATTAAATTAATACGCGGACACGACTTAATGGATTTGCATGAAATTTTGCAGATAGCTTATGACCTACAGTGGAAAATAAGCTAATTTTTTGGAAGAGTTGCCACCTGTTAAAAAAGTTTAATTAAGTCAATACGCGGAAACGACTAAACGGATTTGCATGAAATTTTGCACACAGATAGCTTATGACCTAGGTTAGAAAGTAGGCTACTTTTTTTAGGAGTTGCCACCTATTAGAAATGTTTAGTTTAATTAATACGAGGAAATGAGTGAACTGATTTGTATGGAAGTTTTCACACAGATAGCTTATGAGCTAGGTTGAAAAATAGGCTACTTTTTTTAAGAGTTAAAAAAGTTTAATTAAATTAATACGCGGAAAAGTCTGAACGGATTTGCATCAAATTTTGCAAGCAGATAGCTTATGACCTACAGTGGAAAAAAGGTTAATTTTTTGGAAGAGTTGCCACCTGTTAAAAAAGTTTTAATTAAATTAATACGCGGAAACGACTGAACAAATTCGCATGACATTTCGCACAGAGATAGCTTATGACCTATGTTGGAAAATAGGCTACTATTTTAAGAGTTATCACGTATTAGGAAAGTTTAATTAAATTAATACGCGTAAATGACTGAACATGAAAGTTTGCACACGGATAGCTTATGACCTAGACTGGAAAATAGGCTACTTTTTTAAGAATTGCCACCTGTTTGAAAATGAAATTTTGTTCAAAGATGGTTTATGACCTGGATTGAAAAATAGGCTACTTCCTTAACCGGTTTTCCGATCAGAACGAAATAGACTGAAAGTAAGTCCGATAACTCAAGGCCCCTCCCATACAAATTGGAATTTTCATATTGCATACATATCTCTGGAACTATATGTGGGGGTAACTGTGGTATAGTGATATGTATGTGAAATCAATGTTGTTTTAATCAGTTAGTGAGTTCGATTAAATTCAATCTGGTTACAGTTAATCATGATTAATTTTAATCTGACTAAACATTTAATTGTAACCGCGATTAAAAAATTTGATCAATTAGGTTTGGTGATTAATTAAGTTATGCTGGAATTTCTGTGCACATAAAGCAAGTTAATCCGGTATGGGCTAAGTCGGGTTTCCTCATCAATCTAAGCAATTTGGTGTGCATTTTCATAAGATACATATATACCAACAAACGTTTTACAAACTAGGTTTGTAAAAGTTCCCAGCTTATGTATTACTAATAACAATAATTTGAATTTTTTTATATTATGTGCTTTTTATAAGCGTAAAACACAAAATAATTACTATAACTGGTGTTTGGTTTCAAACTCGGACAAACTAGACAAATTAATCAGATTTTATTTTTAATTGGATTAACGATTAATGTTTTAAATTAATTAAACGTAATCGCAGCCAGCGATTAACGATTAAAAAATGTTATCATTAATCGTACAGTTGATTACGACTAATTAATTTTAATCGTCAAGCGCGATTAACATTTTAATCGTTAATTTTTAATCGTTAATCAGATTAACAGTTTGCCAACACTGTGTGAAATCATTTCATATTCACGGAGAAATTTGGAAAATTGGCGTAGACCTCCCATACTGACTGAAAGTTTCATTTGCATATCTCTTCAAATGATTGGGGTAAAGCACTCAAGCTTGGTATGGAAATACATATGTATGTATGTATGTATGTACGTGAAACTAATACCATACTCATGGAGAAAAAAGAGAGTTATTGGAAAAGTTGGTGTGGCAACTCCCATGCAAATTGATTTTTCTTTGCTGCGTAACTATGGAGGTATTTATTGCAGAGGACTGGAACTTGGCACCGAGATGTGTATACAAAATTAATTCCATACTCATGGGAAAAAATTTGCGTTATTCGAAAAGGGGACATGATTCCTCCCGTACAAACTTACTGTTTTATACTGCTTATCTCTAGAGGTGTTCATGGTAGAGTACTGGGACTTGGACCAATTCTAAATTGATGGAAGAAGATTAGGGTTATAAGAAAGAGGGGCGTGGCACTTCCAGTACAAATTTACTTTTTCTTGCCACATATCCCTGGAAGTATTTTGGAAGAATACTGGAACTTGGTATGGAGTTGTGTATACAAAATGTATCAATTGCTAATGGAAAAAATGTGAGTTATTAAAAAAGGAGGCATGTCGCCTCCCATACATACTAAAAACTTCTTAATACATAATAAATATTTTTTAAATTTGTTATTTCATAAGTGCCGTACTGACAGAATAAATTTCATTAAATGAAAAAGGGAGAGCCGGGTTCGGCCTTATAATCTAAAGCTCTCTTGAGGCATTTGCTACAGTAATGAGAAGTGGTATTTTATCAAGATCAGGTTACTAAATTTGAGTTGGAAATATTAGAGCCCGCCGTGGAATTTCAAAGAAGGTTACACGTTCACGCGTCGTGTACCTGGAACCATTTTAAGGTTAACTTAGAGGGATTGATGTCTTTCGTATGCCTAGCGCGCAGACGAGATTTTATAGTTTCATAGTTTTAAACGGCCTAAATACCTTAACTCACTTAAAAAATAACTAGCTATACCGAAATGGGCACAGAAATAAAATCTAACATCATTAAATTATTTTTCATACTTGTATAAAAGCGCGGGGTGAAACCCGCGGGTATAAGCTAGTATATATATATATATATTAACCAAAAGGTCAGTTAAGCAATCTAAGACTATTTCCAATTTAAATTAGCTAAAAAAACATTACCAGCTGCAGTTGTGATGGCAACACTAGCTTTCTATAAAAATCACCAATATTTTTGAAGTTTCATAGGGATTCAGTAGCGTATTTCAAAGTCATTGAGCACCCAGTATTGGTTACAGTAGATAATTTAAGGTTGGTATAGATATGTATAACGAACACCAAAAACAAAACCAAGAGGATGCCTTGTTTTCTACGATGAAATTTTTCTCCCATACAAAAATTCAAAAAATTTGCACTTTAACGTACTAAAATTGAATGGGCATATATAAAATATTTCTAAAAACTAAAACAAAAACTTTAAAATCTTGGGTGTAATTGTTAAAGATTGTTGATTTTTTATAATTTTTGCATAAAGTTTGAAATGTGGATTTATGTGGTGCTGGTTGACCACAAGTGTATATTACTTATATGAAAACGAATATTTTAACAAACGATTTTGCCCAATAGATGGCGCAGAAATCGAGATAAATGTGGAAGTTTTATTGAAATACTTGGACTAAAATTTTCAGTGTAGCAACGGATTATAAGTACCCGTGTGAGCTCAAATGCTTGCAACCTGATAACCGCCATTAATGTAATGCAAGAGTACAGTAAAAAATTAGCATTAAGGTAATTTAAATGAGAAGATGCATTTAATAAGCTTTTGCAAAAGTTTTACTTTTAAGTACACTGCAGATAAAAGTGCCATCAAAACATAAAATCGAGGGAAGTTTAAAAATCTGAAGGCGTGCAATAACTGTAAAGAAAAATTTCGGTTTATCACGAAAAGTTTCACATTCACCTGCGGGTCAAATAGCCACTTAAAACAACGTAGAGACCTTAAGGGCGCAGACACAGCAGCAGATGAGGTGAGTGCTCTTAATTGCCAACATACCACATAGTGCCAGAAAGTGCTATCCGGGATGCAACATGAAAGCACACAATGTTAAAATAACGCACTGGATTGCATTTTCAATTTATTTATCTTCGCGCAATTTCAATGAATGAAAGTGACTTTGTGCGAAGTGAGTGAGATGCCAAGTTGTCTTACAAATTTGATTAAAGGTCGTTCGCACCAGATGTGCTGCGGCTGCGTGTCATCCCGTGCGAGTGAGAGAATGTGAATACGTGCATCATTACATAGTATGTCAACTGTCAACACCTCATTTGCAATTAAAGGATGAAAAATAAATAAAATTTATAGCGCACCTTCGCGGAATTTCTGTGGTAACTTCCACTTTTCCAACACGAAACTTGCGTACGTGCCTGCGTACCATAGCGGCTGTCAGAGCACAGTGCAGCGTTAATGCCATTGCACGCAGCACGTTTGACTAACAGCACTTGACATCATCAATAATCAATAAAGATGCCAACGAAGAATAAAATGCAAAAAATAAACCCCAAAAAGTTGAAGGGGCGATAGGAGCAATACAATTTTCGCCTGATAATATTCCACTCAAAGGATAATTTAAAATTCCTTTTTTCGGCATTCTGCATTGGAAGCGCCGTAGTGCTGCCGTAGTACAGCTACTTGATATAACAAGCCAGAGTTCTCATACATGCTCCTGAGCATGCGCTCATGTTCGCATGCAGATATTTCGGTGTCTTTTTTCCTTCTTCGTATATTTTTTTTAAATTTATTTTTGTGTTAATTTTATTGCAATATCTTCCATTTCTGCACTTTCCTCTCTACTCTGGAAGCGCGGGAATCAATTTGGGGCGAATGCCTTTGTGCTACTGACACGCACAGTCTCTGCATCTGCATAAGTGCAACGACAGTGGCAACGGCAATGCACTAGCAGGCGCTTAACAAGCCGCCAGAGCCCTACGGCTGCCTGCACTTTCAAGTGTCAATCTGTGTGGCGATGTAAGCAATTGCTTTCAGGGTTACTGCTATTACATCTCACCCTGCTGGTTCTCCACATGCTACATGCTAATCTCTTTTTTAATGTTGCCATTTACACTGCAATAGATTTTCCGCGCCACCCCACCTTCGGTTTTCCATTTGGAAAGTATTGAGAAAGGATAACAGTTTTAGGTGCATGGTATGTGCTTTTTTTTCTAACTGATATTTTGGTTCTTCATTTCTACAATAAGCTCGAAATTAATAAGGCTTTGACGAGCTCACCTTTGTATTCATCCGCTTTTGTGTTTTTGTTATGGAATAGGTAACAAAGACAAAGGTGGGTTGGTACTTTTACAATAAATCAGAATTTCTGATCCGGCTTTGGGAACTTTGAGCTCAAAGGACATGGTACAACGCATCGTAAATGCAAATTCACAAGCTGAGTTGTGTGTCGCTTCAGTTTAAAAGTTTCAAACTTTAAGGAGATTTTTTTAGAGATAATAATCAATTGTTAATCATATTCTACACTTTTTGGACTTGTGATATTCGAAAGTACATTTAATATTCTGCTCGTTACCGGAAAATGTTGTTTTCAAAATGTTTACATTTTTTGCAACCGCAATTCTAGTTATTTGGCAATGGATTTTTTGGAAACTGTGTGACAGTATCATATAACCATCTTACAAGGATGACAACGAAATTTAGAAATCGAAAAGAGTTGCATAAATTGTGTTACCAGCGCTGAGTAGACTTTTTTATAGCTGATGACCAAAAAGAACTATCAATATTATTTTTATACACTTACATATATTTTTGTATACGGTGACCATTCGTATCGATTTTGGCGGGAAAGTACCTATTTTGGGAAAATTGTCCCGCTGAGTATTTTTTAAGTCATATTTGTACCGATTATATCCCGATTTTCAGTGTTTTATTTATTAATTTAATAAGGGTATCCCTGTACTCGGGCCTAAAAACAAATTTTCGTACAAACGTGGCAGCACTTTCGTTATCAGAAAGACCATAGAATATATGGGAGCCACAAACATAGCCAACACCCTTATTTGCAATGATCTTTGGTTATGTTTTATTCGGTTAAGCTTGTACTCTTCACTATTTTGCAGTCTATAATTCTTATCTAAATTTTTGTTTTCAGTTTTGTAACCGACTTCAAAAACGGGGGTTTTCAATTCGTCGGAATATATATTTTTTTATGTACATACATATGTCACCACATAATTTTTGACCACGCCAACCGGTTTTATAATTCTTTTTTTTTTAGGAAGAGGTAGTCGCATACTAGTGTTGAGAAATTAACGGTATCCTTAAATTTTTGTGTGAGAATTGAGGTCGGTTTTGTTTTCTGTTTTAAAATTGCTTGTATAACTATTTGTTAAGCTTTTGTTTTTTGTTTGTTTAATGAAGCAATTCTAAAGAGCATGTCAGAGTATGTCTTTATCAGTTTGATAGCGAATTGCGTGGAAAAGTTGGAAATATTGCCACATCTGACAAGCTTTTCTCTCAAAAAATCATGGATATGAAAAATATAAGTAGATACAGTGCCGAAAGTATCAATAGGGAATAGACGTTTTAGCATTTTTGTCCATTCCCTCTTCTATTTTTAATATTTATTATTTTTTATGAAAGTGTACCTATTTATCTAACAAAGACCACGTAAGTCAAATTTTCAAACTTTGTACAAAAATTTGCAAACCTCAACAAAGTTTCATAAAAATACTTCCACCTATTATCAGCAAAATATTAACAGTGAGAATTGCAAAGATCGGGCCACTCTAACCTATATCTCCCTTACAAGTGATTGTTCAGTTATAAGATTTTTCGTTATAACTCATCCATTTATGCAGATAGGAACATGAAATTTTGGACTGTTAACACTGAAAACAAAAGAATACTTACGTACAGTGGAAATGGAGAAGATCGGGTCGCTATAACCTATAGCCTCCATACAACTGATTGTTCAGCTATGAGCTTTTACTGTAAAACTCTTTTATTTGAACAGCTAAAACCGATTATTTTCGTAAGCTATTTTATAAATAATAACACAAAGACTACTGAGAAAATCGTCAAAGTCTATGCTGCATAAACTTTATCTCCTATACCACTGATTGTTCAGATACCAGTTTTTGCGATATATCTCCTTTATGTAGGAAGCTAAGCTCATTAAATTGTCTTACCGGTTTACATACCGATCACACAGCAGTGAAAACCGCTTAGGTTGGTGCTATATTAGGTATGTATATCTTCCTTCCCTCTGATTGTTTAGATATGATTTTTTATATATATAACTCCTCCATCAATGTATGCTGTGAATATAAAATTTTTTCAAATGCAGTTATCTGTTAAAATTTTCACATTTTCATTAAAGGTATGCAGCCTCTCAAGTAGCACACTGGTGTATAACTTGGTGTAAATTTGTGAATTTTGGTACAATTAATCAGATTTATACCAAAATTCGTAAACTTACACCAAGTTATACACCAGTGTGCTACTTGAGCTACGGCGTAGCGGAAGACAGCGCTGCTCTTACTTGTTTTTTTTTTTTTGTTGTTAGTACGCGCTATAGGTAGTAGTGTGGGTACTAAATTAGTGTAACAGATTTTTGTAATGATTTTGCTTTTGTTTGTTTTTGGAAAAAATATGTGACATCACTGTTTCTGCTACGCGTAACAAATAGAATAGTTTTAAAAGAAGTTTGGTTGTTTGCATAAATAAGGATGTCGCTTCTTGTTACATCTCAGGTGAAATGAATCTTTTAGCCATAAGTGTTCTCCAACGCTACCGCTATATATTTTCTTGATCAGTAACGAACGGTCAGTTTAGATTTATTACAGAGATATTCCCGGGCCTTGGTTTTTTAGAGAGGAAAAACACTCATATTTCATAATAGCCCCCTTTTTTTTATAAAGCAATCGTATTTCTGGCTTGTATATTCCAGCACTAATGGATAAGGATTGAGCTAATCCAATTTTTGGCAGCAAATGTCAGGTACGCGGTTTTGCAGAATGACGATACGCCGTTTTGTATTCTAAACGACGATATATAATAACGGGTAGCCACACCAAGGACCCAAAGGGGAGGGACCTACGCCGCCGACTGTGAACGGCGATTGTATTTTTTTTTTTTTTTTTATGAAAAATTGTTTTTCATGGCAAAAATACACTCGGCGGTTTGCCACTGCCTGCCTAGGGGTGACCACTGTTAGAAAAAAAGTAAGGGCTCCTGGGCCACACTGAAGAAGTAAAACTTACGTTATATATCTAGTTTGCCTCATAACCAATATTTACCTACATATGTGTGCATATACATTTGCTTAAGCTTATATTTTATCTTTTTTCTATCTAGATCCCTACCTCCACCCTTTTAGTTCTAATTACATTTGGGTTATTCTGTTTTCCTTTATCTTTATACTCAAGTATTCTTACAAAAGTAAAGTGTTTAAATTTACATAGGTATTTATCTTTGTTTTTATCTTTTCGATGGCGTGATAAGATGCTATGTGATGTGATGTCAGCTAATGCGAAAAAAAGTGATATTATATCATGTGGTATTCTGTCATAAGAGGTCACGTAATATGTATCGATAACAAAATAGCATAGTAACATCAATAAAAATATCGATAACAAAACCGATAAAATTACCGATAACAAATTCAATAAAAAATATATATTTTGTCAATTGATAAATAAGTATAAGTTAACAATTAATTAGTAAATCAATAGTTAACTTCCCAATGTTGGCGAATTAACTATGAGTCAATCATCTATTAAGTACACTGAGAAACTAACAAGAAGAGATAATCTTTTGATTGTAGTTAAACATGCAGTGAAAAAGCGGCTGTTAGTTTTCTTGACATTCGGCTATCTTATAGAATTTTTTTCAAGCACATTTTCATATAAGATAGCGTAAAATCTTTTTTCTCGCTCTTATTACTATACGTGGTCACAGTACACGGTAATCCAGATAGACAAAACAAAAAATTTAAATATGCTTATTTGACAATTTGTTTGAATGTATTGGTTGATATTTTTTTCACGCCCAGTAGAACTTGGGAACATCGTACGATTGCTCGGTGAGTACTCCCTTGGGAGTATACGAATACTCCCTATTACTCCCTATGCTTCTGTGTATAAGTATGTAATTTTGTATACTCCCTTTAATATTGTATCTCCTAGGAGGGCGAGTAATCCCTTTTACCTCCTAAACGATCAATCGAGGAGCACACACAAAAATATCATCCAACAAACCTCCCAAAGGAGCAATACGGGAGTACTCCATAGTAACCTCCCAAAAAGACAACAAGGGAGTGCACATAGAAAAACGTCCCATATTCCTCCCGAACGAGCAATAAGGGAGTGCTCCCATAAGAGGCATCCCGAAAGCCTCCTGTAGGAGTAATAAGAGAGCAATGATAACGAACATTTTACATTAGCCAAACAGATTTTGCTATTTATAAATTNAGAGTGCACATAGAAAAACGTCCAATATTTCTCCCGAACGAGCAATAAGTTAGCAACATTTTACACTAGCCAAACAGATTTTGCTATTTATGAATTTTCTTTTATTTAACTTTTTAATCACGTGCATTTGTTCAATATTACAAGATCTTAAATATGAGATCAGATAAAACATAAATAATACATCTTACATAATTGCTTAATTTTAGAATTATATTGCAGATAAACCATATGAAAGTAAAACATAATAATAATAACGGTAAGATAAGCTTTGAAATATATGCACCTATATGCACATATTCGTATGTNAGATAAGCTTTGAAATATATGCACCTATATGCACATATACGTATGCACTCGTATATGATTTCCTGGTGTCAAGGATGCTTGCCTGTTCAGGAATCCACCAAGCGGGGAAATTGTAAAGTTGACTTTTCTCATCTGACGTCTTTGTCACCCATGCGATGTTTAAACCCGGGGGTCATACTTAAATGCTAAGACTAATTTGCGCAATCTGAAAAGTATTTAACGGTATATTTATAAGTATGTAATATAATACTTAATATGTTTAAACAAAAGTTGAAGTACATACTAACGGACTTTCATTAAAATCTCTGTGTTATCCAAATTAAATTATTGTGTCCTCCTTATGCTTCTATAAGAAATATTTTCTGTTGTTTTTTTTCCTATGATAATTTTTCCTATCAATCAAAAAGAATACTCTTCGATTTCTCGCTTAGGAGACATCACTTTTTGCTCCTAAGCGAGTAATAACGGAGTACAAAACTGACAAATCTCGTTTACCGCTCCCAAATCATGGATCATGGGCTTGCTTAGGAGATCTCCTACTAGACTCCTAAACGAGTAATAAAGGAGTACAAAACCGACAAATCTCGTTTACCGCTCCCAAATCATGGATCATGGGCTTGCTTAGGAGATCTCCTACTAGACTCCTAAACGAGTAATAAAGGAGTACAAAACCGACAAATCTCGTTTACCGCTCCCAAATCATGGATCATGGGCTTGCTTAGGAGATCTCCTACTAGACTCCTAAACGAGTAATAAAGGAGTACAAAACCGACAAATCTCGTTTACCGCTCCCAAATCATGGATCATGGGCTTGCTTAGGAGATCTCCTACTAGACTCCTAAACGAGTAATAAAGGAGTACAAAACCGACAAATCTCGTTTACCGCTCCCAAATCATGGATCATGGGCTTGCTTAGGAGATCTCCTACTAGACTCCTAAACGAGTAATAAAGGAGTACAAAACCGACAAATCTCTCTTATTGCTCACAAATCAGGTTGAGGGGAGTACTCTTTTGTTCCTCACATAAGGAGATCTCGCTTCAAGTTCTAGTGGGNCCTCCTGTAGGAGTAATAAGAGAGCAATGATAACGAACATTTTACATTAGCCAAACAGATTTTGCTATTTATAAATTTTTTTTTTATTTAACTTTTTAATCACGTGCATTTGTGCAATATTACAAGATCTTAACAGATATAAATATGAGATCAGATAAAACATAAATGATAAATCTTACATAATTGCTTAATTTTAGAATTATATTGCAGATAAACCATATGAAAGTAAAACATAATAATAATAACGGTAAGATAAGCTTTGAAATATATGCACCTATATGCACATATTCGTATGTACTCGTATATGATTTCCTGGTGTCAAGGATGCTTGCCTGTTCAGGAATCCACCAAGCGGGGAAATTGTAAATTTGACTTTTCTCATCTAACATCTTTGTCACCCGTGCGATGTTTAAACCCGGGGGTCACACTTAAATGGAAAGACTAATTTGCGCAATCTGAAAAGTATTTAACGGTATATTTATAAGTATGTAATATAATACTTAATATGTTTAAACAAAAGTTGAAGTACATACTAACGGACTTTCATTAAAATCTCTGTGTTATCCAAATTAAATTATTGTGTCCTCCTTATGCTTCTATAAGAAATATTTTCTGTTGTTTTTTTTCCTATGATAATTTTTCCTATCAATCAAAAAGAATACTCTTCGATTTCTCGCTTAGGAGACATCACTTTTTGCTCCTAAGCGAGTAATAACGGAGTACAAAACTGACAAATCTCGTTTATTGCTCCCAAATCATGCCTCAGGGAGCATTCTTTAATTGCTCGCTTAGGAAATCTCTCATTACGCTCCTAAGCGAGCAATACAGGAGTACAAAACCGACAAATCTCGTTTACCGCTCCCAAATCATGGATCATGGGCTTGCTTAGGAGATCTCCTACTAGACTCCTAAACGAGTAATAAAGGAGTACAAAACCGACAAATCTCTCTTATTGCTCACAAATCAGGTTGAGGGGAGTACTCTTTTGTTCCTCACATAAGGAGATCTCGCTTCAAGTTCTAGTGGGCAGTTGTCGTTTTCGTTAACCCAAATGAAATCCAATTTCAATATTTTCTTATAGTGAGATATATTTTCAAGTCACATAAAATAAATTAACGAGAAAACAAAATTCCAAGCACATCAGGCGTGAAGCGTAAGCGATTATGACCGGATGCAGTCCCTACATAAGTCATACCGTGTTCCGAACACAACTCCGGCACGTACAGCCGCCGTGCTGCTTTGGCGATAGTTTTGCTTTGACANAAGCTTTGAAATATATGCACCTATATGCACATATTCGTATGTACTCGTATATGATTTCCTGGTGTCAAGGATGCTTGCCTGTTCAGGAATCCACCAAGCGGGGAAATTGTAAATTTGACTTTTCTCATCTAACATCTTTGTCACCCGTGCGATGTTTAAACCCGGGGGTCACACTTAAATGGAAAGACTAATTTGCGCAATCTGAAAAGTATTTAACGGTATATTTATAAGTATGTAATATAATACTTAATATGTTTAAACAAAAGTTGAAGTACATACTAACGGACTTTCATTAAAATCTCTGTGTTATCCAAATTAAATTATTGTGTCCTCCTTATGCTTCTATAAGAAATATTTTCTGTTGTTTTTTTTCCTATGATAATTTTTCCTATCAATCAAAAAGAATACTCTTCGATTTCTCGCTTAGGAGACATCACTTTTTGCTCCTAAGCGAGTAATAACGGAGTACAAAACTGACAAATCTCGTTTATTGCTCCCAAATCATGCCTCAGGGAGCATTCTTTAATTGCTCGCTTAGGAAATCTCTCATTACGCTCCTAAGCGAGCAATACAGGAGTACAAAACCGACAAATCTCGTTTACCGCTCCCAAATCATGGATCATGGGCTTGCTTAGGAGATCTCCTACTAGACTCCTAAACGAGTAATAAAGGAGTACAAAACCGACAAATCTCTCTTATTGCTCACAAATCAGGTTGAGGGGAGTACTCTTTTGTTCCTCACATAAGGAGATCTCGCTTCAAGTTCTAGTGGGCAGTTGTCGTTTTCGTTAACCCAAATGAAATCCAATTTCAATATTTTCTTATAGTGAGATATATTTTCAAGTCACATAAAATAAATTAACGAGAAAACAAAATTCCAAGCACATCAGGCGTGAAGCGTAAGCGATTATGACCGGATGCAGTCCCTACATAAGTCATACCGTGTTCCGAACACAACTCCGGCACGTACAGCCGCCGTGCTGCTTTGGCGATAGTTTTGCTTTGACAGCTAAGATAAATACATACGTTTATATGAAGCTGTTCACATAGGCAATGCTGTCGCCAAAGCAACACGAACTCCTGCCGTTTTACGCGCGTTGACAGCCTCTTGCTGAAACCAATAACTTTTTTTAATAAACATAAAAAATTATGCAAAGAATAACGAATAAGGACCGCGACGACCAAACGCATCTAGTTATTTTAAAAATGTATGTATGCTTTTTAATTGTAAAATTCAAATTCAAAACTAACAAGTAAGAAAGTTTAAGTTCGGGCGGAGCCGAACATTAAATACCCGGCGCAAGTACTAAATATGTATATGTCTTTCACCTTTCCGAAAACCACCACTCCATGGTGGTTTTACCCCGATTTTAAACATTTTCGATGGAAGTTTCAGTTAGACATAATGAGATAAACTTATAAAGTCATATGTCACGCCCATTTTTCAAAATTCCGAATAATGTTACTTTTTCCAAGGGATTGTTGTTAGTATCAATTTTGAGTAAATTAGCGTCCCTAAATTTTTAAATACAGAAGTTTTAAGCATTTCTGAAATTTACCTTTATATGAAAAGTGGCAGTAATTCTAGTCCAATTTCAACTATTTTCAAAGTTTTGCTTTTATGTGGCAAGCACAATGACCACACCGAACTTGGTAGAACGGTTACCGAGATACATATATATATGTGATCATTTACCGAAATTTTATCATAGGCGTATTTCTTGGTAAAAAATTGTGGCAAGCATCAATTTTGAATAAATTAGCTTTAATATTTACTGATTTATCGAAGATTTCGTATTTCTCTAAACTACCGTTATATGGGATGTGGTCGTGGTTATTGTCCGATTTTAAAAATTTCAGCCATTTAGTATGTTAGCGGTTACCAAGATATACACATATAACCATAAGTGGGCGTGGCCATTTTCCAAAAATTTATAATATGCTTATTTTCCGTCTTAAAATTATTGTAAATATCAATTTTGAATGAATAATCTTCTGTAGTTACTAAGATATTGCAGTTTTCGTATTTCTGAAAACAACCGTTATATGGGAGGTAGGCATATTTATTGTCCGATTTTGCCCATTATCAATACCATCCGCCCGAAAAAAGTGCACGTACCAAGTTTCGTTAAGATATCTCAATTTTTACTCGAGTTATCGTGTGCACAGACGGACGGATAGACGGACGGACTCTCTAATTTTCAAATATACTAAAGGCTGGTTTTCACTATGTCAAATTCAGTGGCATTTGTCGTCAAATAAGTGAAAACACATTGTCAAGTGGGATTAGAAAGCGGTCTATCGATTGATTTCGATCAGGATAGGTCTTTAGTCGGGTACGTGCCCTGCTAAATCGGCTATCTGTCAGTTTTTGGCCCATAATATTATCGGTAAAGGTATAGATAAAGGAGATAAAGTTGTGTCAAAATATGTCGGCAAGTTTTGGCGTCAAAATATGACATAGTGAAAACCAGTCTTAAGTACTGTTATAGTGTAGACCTGCATAGCTTTTATGAAATATGTACACACAATTACATCTCCACACTCGAACAAACGCACGAAATGTGTATGTATTTGTCCAGCCGCTTATTCTTATTTGCAAGAGGATAATGCAAATAAAAACAGTTTATGCAGATAAGCGAGCCCGTTTATCAACCATACAATGTTGCCGTTGTGCGACTAACATGTCAAATGACACGTTTTGGAGATTGATGTCCCTTGACACCAACTTTTTTTAACAAGGCTTATTTTGACACTTTTACAAAACCTCATGGGACTTGGGCCCCTTCTATATTCTATATACACATTTTGACAATTCCTTCATAAATTATATTTTTCTTGCGTGTTTAAAAATGCTTTTAGTATTTACCGTTCAAAGGCACTCAAAAATCACACCTCTAGCCAGATTTTGACTGATTTCAACCTTTTTATTATGACAAATATTTTCCGATTAAATGTCAAGAAGTAGCATGAATTAATGCAACGTTTTTGTAGCTTAGCATTTCACCCAATTTATTTGTGTTAAATTTATTATTTATTTAATGATACAAGTACTCTTTTTAACTGCAATTTTGATTTCATACTAAATGCAAAATATGCATATTGCGTCTTTTTAATATATCCCCTATCCCATGATGATCTCCATTAACAATTTATTAAAAATAATGGGGCATAGTTATAGATAAGTCTACTCTAAGCAGCTTTAGAGTCGATTTTATTTCGACTATGAATACGCTTTACTGACTTTCGAAAGGTAAAATAATGAAAGTCTTTACATACATGATATACAAGATTTGAATGATTTAAAACCACTTTTCGGCTGTAACCCTTTTTTTGTGACTTTCAAAAAATTTCAGCGGTAACACTTCAACCGTATAAAATGTATATACATATACACATATGCATACATACATATTTATCAAAATATTCAGAATGACGAGATGAATTAGTTCAGCCGTGTCTGTTTGTACCCACTTTGTAAACCCGAACAAAATTTAAATATTTTAACGAAAGTCGAAGCCGAAGTTGCCTTTGGTATAATTTAGGTTAGTATTAAATTTTGACGAAATTTGTCAGTTACTTATATAAAAAATCGCATCTAAACAATCAGAGGTATGGAAGATATACTTTATATGACACCAATCTAAGTGATTTTCACTGCTATGTGATCGGTATGTAAACCGGTAACACAATTTATTGGGTTTAGTTTCCTACATAAAGGAGATATATCGCAAAAACTGGTATCTGAACAATCAGTGCTATAGGAGATAAAGCTTATACAGCATAGATTTTGACGATTTTCTCAGTAGACTTTGTATTATTATTTATAAAATATCTTACGAAATTTATCGGTTTTAGCTGTTCAAATAAAGGAGTTTTACAGTAAAATCCCATATCTGAACAATCAGATGTATGGAAGATA
>NW_016159578.1:67969-81840 GCF_001687245.7 Rhagoletis zephyria
TGTATGGGAGCTATAGGTTATAGTGACCCCATCTTTGTAATTTTCACTGTAAGTATTCTCTTGATACTGGGTGCAAGTATTGCAAAATTTCATGTTCGTAGCTGCATAAATGGAGAAGTTATAATGAAAAATCTCATATCTGAACAATCAGTTGTATGGGAGCTATATGTTATAGTGGTCCGATTCTTCCGGTTNGACAGACGGACAGACGGACATGGCTAAATCAACTCAGCTCGACGTTCTGATCATATAAGTATACATTTTCATGGGTCTATCTCTTTTTGTTCTGGTACTTACAAACATCGGACCAAAGTTATAATACCATTTCGTGCTCATGAAAGGTATAAAAAAGGTCAATAGACGGATTTTGTAAAGTTAAAACAAAAATTAACGTAAGAAAACGAAATGCTAAAAATTAAATATTTTGTGGAAAAATATTTTTTGTTTGTTTATAAAATGACATTTTTCACTGCGATAGAATCGCACAGATGTGTGCGTTCTTGCGTTTTCGAAGTAGTCAATTCTGTAGCATCCAAAACGGTTCGGATCCGCTCCGACGGAATCGCACAGGTGTGTGGATGCCTCAAAAATGAGAATGTGTGTGTGCGAGCTTGAGTTTGAATTTTTAAAATTATATTGCTGGCAAACATCAGACTGCCTCTCAATGATTTTACCTTGTACTGTTTTTATCATGCCTGGTATAACTTCACCATGAGAAAAGATAAGGAATGGACCTACTAAGTAACAGCTCTCTTAATAATTGATTTCTAAAACTTTCTATTTGAACGTGTGTAAAATGAATCGTCGTAACGGCTATCGTCGTCATCATTACCAGCCTCAAAATTATTATTGCCGCTCACATGGGATGGCCGTGAGCTAGACGACCACGTATACGAAGAAAGCGGAGAGTAACTCGAGCCACGTTTATGTGCATTTAGTGATGAAAACCCAGGACTGTAGGACCATGGGTGTGAGGATTCACTGTGGGTGGCACTGGGTTGAAGAAGAGGATGATTCTTGGAATGCTGGCCGTACTGATGAGAATGGAAGGGCGAGTGTTGCAGCGAATGCTGTACCGGGTAATGGTGTTGGAGGTGGTCATGTGGTGGTGGTTCTTGATGGTGGTCTTGTTGATCTGACTGCTGCTGTTGAGGGAAGTGGTCTTGGGCGTAGCTTTCATGATTATGTTGGTGCTGATGCTCTTGAAATTTATTTTGATCATATTGATGTTGGTGCTGTTGATGTTGTGATTGAGAATGATGTTGCGGGAACTGTTGCTCAAACGATTCTTGTTCATAATGTCCTGGATGGTATGGGCGTTGTTGTTGTTGATGGTAGTGATGATGATTGCCGCTGCTTAAAGATGTGGAGATCGTTTGATTAGGATATGGGTGCGCTGAATTATGAAAATCTGGTCGTGGATAGCGATTTGCGGTTACGACAGATGGTGTTGGGGTTAGTGAAAAAGGCACCTCAGCAGCATTTGGGGTATCATCGTATGCATGATTGTTGTTGTTTATATTCATATTATTATATTGATGCTGCCCATTTAGTGCGCCGTTGCTGCCATAACTGTATTGTGGATCAGTAGGTCTTCGATCGTCAGTGTGGGTGATGCCCTGATTGTTGTTATTGTGGTTATAATTGTCGTTGCTACCCAAGGAGCTGGCACTTCCTGCAAAATTATTGCCAACACTCGCGGTAATTGGCGCATTTCCATTGGCCCCCCCATCACTGTACGGAGATGTTTGCAACTTCACGCTAGACACAGCCGGCACTGCCGCAGCCACTGGGTTGACTGCGGCCGCCGACACCAAATCCTCTGGCTGCAAGACAATATTCGCGCCCGATGTGAATGTCGATGCGGGTGAAGTGCTCTGTTCGCGCGAGTTCATTTCCGCCAATTTGGTATTGCGATTGCGCACCACGTTCGTCGTCATAACCATCACAGTGGGGTTCATCGCGTCCATGTTCTCCTTGAGGCAAGTCTGCAGCAAATTCACAAAGAAGAAAAACGCCAACAAAGTCAAGGCATTCATTGTAGAAGCTTTGCTGCTGCTGCTGCTGCTGCTCTTCTTTTTATCCTTTGCTTTGGTCGCCAGCGTGGGTTGGGGATACGGCAGATGCTTAGGTGGGGGAGGTACCCCATAACCACTACCAACTGTGGCATGATGAGAGTATGAGCCACCAGTGGGCACATGTACCGGGGCGCTAGGATGATAGTCATAGCCGCCGCCATTGCCAGAGGGTGCCTGATAGCTGATATGCCGGCGAAAATGTAAGTCAAAATGCATTCAAAAGCGAAAGGAAGTAAATGTTAATTAACAATTAGTGCGGGATGTGTGAATGCTGGTCTGCTCCATGAGAATCGTTTTTCTTACCCATAACCAGAGTATCCGGTGCCACCAGTGCCAGTGGGAACACCACCCCAACCAGCCCCTTCACCACCACCACTAGCATACGCACCATGCACATTGCTGCCGTCGTCTACAAAAGGCCGCTGCATCATGTGATTGTGGTATCTTGCTCGGTCCTCAGCATTTCTGTAGTGAATGAAAAAAAGAAAGCTCCTATGAAAATAAAACCATGAAAGGATTCAAAATAAAATGCACCTATCCGCATCTCATTGTATTGTGCTTAGATTCATTTCATTTATGAGAACATCTAATTCAGTTAGTTTTTAAGGTTAAATGTTTGATATCTACAAAGTAAAATTAACCTTCGTGTGAGATGATAGTAATAGCTATAGAGTTGTAAACTTGTTTTGTCTCACTGTTATTAATTATTGTTTTCTAATTCGTTGTGGCAGAAGGAAGCAAAGTTAAGATAGCCCTTTTAGCTACTTCATGGTATTCACTCCTAGGATTAGCCCAAAACTCGTTCAGAGACACAGACTCAAATATGTGTTTCAATATCGAAGAATTTAGAAGATCTATGAATGCAGCGTAAATGCATTTTGTACCCAATCGATATTACTCCTACCATCCGAAAACTAATCTGACAAACATTTCAGCATATTTACCAAGTTCCCAGTTATGACATTTCTCAGCTCACTTGGTAATTCATAACGTTTCTTGTAGAAAGTTATATAAAAGTGGGAAACATTCAACGTTTTTCTTTTCCACACAGATAATCCAGAAGTTTTTTTAAACTTGTCTACCGCCGTTAATACGGTTTTTGAATTTCCCTGCAAAAATGTGGTAATTTGACTTAACATTCCAAAAATGTTATAAGCCAGATATTCGAGAAATATTAATAATATTTTGTTTGGTTGTGTGCGTCTTGATGTTGTTACATAAATGAGGGGGCTACAGTGTTAAGCCGCCCTCGAATGGCAAATAGATTTTACTAGTGAACCCGCATGGCGTTAAAACACTCAAAATTGAATTTCGAAAACTTTAGAAATGTTCAAAATATTAGTCAGAGTTATAAGAGATGCGAGTGCCATATTTCATCAAATCATGCAGCCGTTTCTGAGTGAAGAGCAGTCTCGAATAGTGCATGTGTTTATTTTCAGCGAATTTCAAATCACACTATACCGATGAAAAAAGTTCTTATGTAATTAAAAAAATAAAACTTTATCGTACATCTACAGGCTTAAGTCTCTCATGTCATCATTGAAATTCCTTTTCAAAAGTATTCTCAAACTAAAATCTTCTTAAATCTCTTCGTCTGACATTGTGATACACATGTATTTCAATCAACTCATGAGCTAATTAGAATTTGGTTGTTCGAACAAATGGCAACCCTCCTAAACAAAGGTCAGGAATAAATCCCTTTCAAACCCATTTCGATTTATACCCATCTTTTAATAGTTCATCCAACTTACTGAATAATTTGAATGTAACTTTTTAAACGCGTGGTCACTCTCTTCAAACATTCGTAATGTTCAAACTCAAGATTTCTTAACATTCTTTCGTTTGACTACGGTATTTTTATATTTCATATACTTTTTGAATTAGTTAATTGAGTTAGACCTTTCAAAAGTATTGTCAAGCTTAATCATTGTTACCTCTCCTTCGCTGGACACTGCGATACATATTTTAATTAACTGATGAATTAAGTAGAATTTAAATTTTCAAACTTGTGGCAACCACGTTAAATACAGTACAGAAACAAAATTTTTTCAAAACCTCCTTCGATTGATACCCACATTTTAATAATTAATTTAACTTATAAAACAATTTGAATTTAATTTTTAAACAGGTGGCAACCCTCTTACAACACCTCAAAAATATTCTTAAGGTTCAAACTAAAATTTTTAACATTCCTTCGCTTGATATCCATAATAATTGATTTATTTCTTAAATTAATTTGAATGTAATTTTTTAAAAGGTGGCAGGTAACTCTTTTCAAAAAAGTAAAACCTTATTGCACATCTTCAGTCCAATGCTTTTATTTGACGCATCATTTTGGAAAATCGAACGAACGGTGCGGATTTGATGGCATTGATTATTAAATAATTTGAATTTAATTTCTAACAGGTGGCAACTTCTTCGAATATGTATATATATTTGGGCAATTCACAAGGTGTCGTATTTGTCGTGTTTGTCGTGAAGTCATGATATTTCATGACAGTTGTAAAAATGTTGTTATTGTTTTGTGAAGAAAAATAACACATGACGATACAACTCTGCAACCTATGTTTATTCGGTGTTATGTGAGGTTAAGTGCTGAGATATAATAAATAATCGTAACAGGTGTTCACAACCGTCGTGTTTTAACACAACTTTTGTAAGGAAAATATAACTTCACAACACCTTGTGAATTGCCCAATAGTATATGTATATAGATGAGAAGCTTTTTCATGGCTGAACTTTTCTTTAGGTTTGTATAGTTACCAATGGTCAGTACTAATTCGTACTGGAACCTGCAAATTTTTACTGGAAAAGTGTATGATAACCCAGAAAATTTGCAAGAGAGCACTGAATTGAGAGCGTAACAACACGGGAGAGCTGCAAATTCTTGCTAGCAGAAATTAGCTAGCGGAAGAAGAAGAAGAATAAATGTCAAATTGGTTTAGCACAAACAAAAGTAAAATGAGTGGAAATTAAAATATTAATGATGTATTGATGTATAGTAAAATGTTTACGGCAGAATGTCAAAACAGTGCAGCAACTATTCACTTGCAAATTTTTACTAGTTTTGTGTTTAATAACTTTTTCTGCTAGTTTTCTCTTCTTCTCAATTTTACGCTCTATTTTGCTGTTACGCTCTCGCTGCAATGTTTTACTGGAGAAGTTACTATACAAACCTTTTATGTGGGCAAGGCAAACCTACTGCCGACACGCTTATCTACCGAAGTTTAAGTAATGGTAAACGAGCCAGCCGTGATTTGTACTTATGTATCTGGTGAACTATTAAGCAGCCAAAAATTAATCATTTCAAGAAACCCTGGTGACATTTCCACGAAACCCTTGAGTTCCTCGGAACCTACTTTAGGAAGCTCTGCAATAGCCAACAGCAGGTCGTTTTGCCTAGTGTTTGCATTAGAAATTCTTTTGATCCTCAGGATTAGCTGGAGCACTTGTTTTGGATCAACAGCATTTAACTTCGAATTAACGAGCTTCAAGTATATTGGGCTGCGATGAGAATGGTACTGAAGCAATTGAATCAAATTTCACATACAATTTGACGTATTTATGTGGAAGAAAAGTCAGAAGCAATCCTATCGACTGTAGTTCAACGACAGGCTATAAAACAGCTGTGTCCAGCACTGGAAGAACTGGGTATGCCTTGAACAAAACGACAATTCCTAGCAGTAGTCAATACAAGGCCATGTTAATTTATTGACAACTAGCTTAGGGCCGGTTTCTCTATCTCTGGTTAATACTAATCCCCGTTAAGCATCGTTACCGACGTTATAGACTCCCTGTTATATGCATGGACCGGCCCTCAGTGTTTCTTCATTCTTCTTTATTTT
This sequence comes from Rhagoletis zephyria, assembly GCF_001687245.7. Lineage (NCBI taxonomy): Eukaryota > Metazoa > Arthropoda > Insecta > Diptera > Tephritidae > Rhagoletis > Rhagoletis zephyria. The sequence goes on from NW_016159578.1 coordinate 73,893, forward strand.
GCTCTTCCGGTCGCAATTTTCTATTTTTCTCCGATTCATGATTTTCTGTTAAGAAAGTAGGTAACCAAACTACGATTTATTTACAAATGGCGGCCGCCGCTATTTTTTCCCCTCTTAAGGGTCGTTTTCTCATCTAACCTTTAGTTTACCAGCCACTTTATCGTCTCGATATACGAGTTTTCGTTTTCTCATCAGCGCATTAATTTCTCGAACCGATAAACTGTTGCTCACCCGATGCAACCTTTAAAATTTGTACTCAACTTTAAATTTTGGTTCGGTTTTGGTTCATGAGCCAGATATATTAGATATTTCAACTAAGGTTTTGGTTTTTGTTAACAGTTGCTCTTGCTCTATATTTGCTTATGTTGCATTGCCAACCTTTGAAATTTTATGACGAATGTAGTGAAGTTTCACTCTCGGAAATGTAGTGAAGTTTCACTCTACGGAATAACAAATTTATTTTTACCGGCAAGGTAAGAAAACGAAAACACTATAAATTGAGGAACAATTTATCTGCCGTTAGTAAAGGCAACTTTACTGCTTACATTAGAAAACGGCCCTAAGTCTCCCCTATTCGCTGCTAACGTGACGTCATCACCCGCAGGAATGCGCAATCTTGTATTCTATCATTCTTGCTAACATATGTAAATATGTTCTAAATGTGAGCCAAGTTGGCAAGTAAATGCAGGTTTTAGGAATATTCCGACCCCATCGCCACCGAGCAAGTACAGTTTTCGTTAGAATATTTATTTTCAGGGTGCTGACCAACATATGTTCCAAATACGGACAAAATCGGTCCAGCCGTTTAGTAGTTTAGTGACATAAACACAATGCACAGAAAACTCTATGAAATTGTGACACAACACAAGCTTTTGAATTTTTTTATTATCTAAAAACCTTCCCCGCAGAAGCTCCAACAAACTGCTTTTTACAGAATCGAAATCGGTTCAGCCGTTTGGTCAGCCATCGCGGTCATACGAAAGACATCTAATTTTTATATATATAGATATATTTCTATAAAAGTCGGATAAAAGTAAATTCTTATCCAAATAATGGAAGCTGAGAACGGGGCAGCTGGCACTAAAGGGCTTAATACGAAAAGGTTAGTGATGATTTCTTATAACACTGAATATTTAAAGGTCTATCTATGGGATAGAAGTCACGAATTTTTTTTTTATTTATCTCATTTATTTTAGAATGCTCCATTGGGTCAGAAGGCATTACAGTGATAGGAAAATCCCTTTATTATAAAATAAAAGATCAAAATTCAAAAAATTCGGAGGCAAAACTAACATATCGTCGCTGCTCCAACAAAAATAGTTACATATGTGTTTTTCAATAACTATTCTTAAGAGCAAAAAAACTGATTCCTGAAGTCAATGCGAAACATTTCGCAAACGTCGTATTAAAAAAAAAAAAAAACAAATTCTATTAAAAATATTTTATTGATTTGTGAAAAAAATTATAATTTTTTTACCCAATACGACGTGATTAAGATTTGCGCCGCTTGTCTACATGATTTAAATTTGCTGTTGGCGATATGGAATTTTATCAAATTTGTACATATTTAATACTGCTATTAGTAGGAGTAGGGGTTTTCCCGGACATGTCCCGGTTTTAGACTATTTGTCCCGGTGTCCCGGTCCAACCTTAAAATGTCTCGGGTTTCGTTTAAGAGTCCCGGTTTTCGATTTGATGGCACAAATTTTGCATAAAAATGACTACACTGAGAGATAAAACGCGTTGTAACATTAAGAAAAATTTTATGAATTTACTGGGGGAAATAACGCATTGTAAACATGAATATTTTTTATTTGATTATCGTTTTAAAATTTTCGTATTTAAAAACAATACTTTCATACCACGCACACGTGGTGTTGAACATTTGAATGCACATTTACATGTCTGGCTGTAGCTGAGTGCACGAAGATGCTTGCCACAATTTGCTAATTTCCAGAACGTCAGGGTTCAAATCCCATCACAGGCAGCATGGAATTTAAATATTTTTTAACTTAATTATGAAAAAGCGAACAAAAGGAGAAAGACCTTTCTACTTCGATACCCATCTTCATTCTCGATTCCTTTGATCCACACAAACAACCGAGATAGGAACGAAGTTATAATACCCTTGTACCCTTGTGCGCATAAGTGAATAAAAACACCACAGTACTTACGCATACTTTTCCATATTCCCGCCAATAGCGGCCAACAGTGGGTGCAATGGGCTATCGTTGTATGTTGGCGCATGATTTGATGGGAAGTCCTCGTAGTCCGGATAACCTGTAGCTGATCTATAATTCATCTTGGATACTTTCTTTTTAGTTTTTCTCTCTCTGTCTTCTTAAAGCTTAGCTGTAATCTAAAGAGGGTAACGTCGTAATAAATATACTAAATAAAATTAAAATATAAAGAATGATCATTGAAATTAATAAAAGCAAATTACACTACTTACTATAAGTACTTAAAAACAATAGGACTTTCTAAACCCTTAAGGGGGAGGATGGTTCCGCGCGCAGAAATCCACGTAACTGGGGAAAGCTTTTGACTGCCATTCACAAGGGCAACGACTAGAGTTGGGCACGTTCGTTCTTTTGAGTGAACCGTCCAGTTGTAGTTTGTTCACCTTAGTGAACTAGTTCTTTAGTTTATATAGTTAATTTAGTTCAATTGACGAATACAATTACATATCGACAATTGAGCGGAAGATCGACCTATCTCGGCTGCCTGTTGGAAAGCGACCTACCTCAGACAGGGCTTCGGAGCTAGTAATGGCACGGTTAATCCAATAATCGATTATAATCGGTTATTTTCATTCAGTTAACAAATTAATTGTATCGAAATTTTTCTTTCGATTAACCCATTAATTTTCAAAATAATCGAAAAGAAACCATCGAAAATTGACTACATCACACAATAATGTATGAGTAAAAATTACGTAACAAAAATTGGAACTCTTATCACTCAATAATATTAGCAACAATAAAAGTGTCACTCCACTCAGTACATACATATGGGTGTTTCCATGAAAATGTCAACCAGGACTGAAAAATAAAAACAACTGAAAAGGGTTTTTAAGACGAATTAATAAGAGAAAAACTCGAATTTTTATATTATAGAAGTATTTCAGCTTATTGGAATTTTAAAACTCAAAAATGGAATAGTCTCTTCGACTCAGTTTTCTCCAAGGCATAACAAGGTAGAAGCGATTTCGACATTTCTCTCTTTTGAGCTGCGACTGAAATGTCAACTCTTAACCCTATACTATTCCACATTTTTTTTTTATATAAATTTTCAATTGTGAGCTTTGCGACTGATTTTAAATACATAATAAAATGAAAAGGAATTGCGAGCGGTGCGTTGTGTTTGTCAAGAGCCTGGACAAACTTGTGCGTTATTTTAAACCTTCGAATTGTCAAGTGAAGCGACGACGGTGGGCAAATTGCTGCGATGTTTGATTAGGAGACTCTTCACGTGTGGTCGTGACTTTACTTGTTGCCTATCGCTGCCGAGTATTTCTAAGTGGACGCGTTTGGTCCCAGGTGTAGGATTTATCATACCGAACATGAAAAGAAAATTTCCCTTTCATATACATACATGGATAGGCCAAATTTCAAATAGTGGCCTGATGAAACCTAAACTAGTATTCCTTGTTGACATAAAGAAACTGAAATTAATTTTTAATAAATTTAATGGAAAGGAAATTTCGAATAGCAAAAATTTAATAGCTAAATTATTGAAGTTAAGTTCTGATGTAAATTTAGAAGAATCAAACTTTTCTAATGTCTAATATACTTTAAAATTAAATATTTGAATAAAAAAATAAATGCTTAAAAACATTGGGATAGTGAAAGCAAGAAAATTGTCAAAACGGTTTTATAAATGAGTGTGTTTCATTTAGTGTGTAATTTTTTGTAAGAATGCATTTCCACATTTACATTAAACCGAAAATTCAATAAATAAAATGAAGCTGATTCTAATGAGATTTTAAATATTTTCATATTTACAAAAACTTTCATTTCAAAGATATTGAATTCTATCAAATATGGTCAATGCATAACAAAGGGTTAATTTCTTTGTTTACGTTTTTTGACATTACATTACAGTCAGCTCAACTGAATTGTCACTTCTACCTTGTTGAATATGCCTTGGTTTTCTCTAATGAAATGAATTAATAAATTAAGAGATTTGAAACATTACAATTACATCTTAAAATCAAATTTGCAATAACAACTAACTATAAAAATGAGAAAAAGGAGAAGTTAGAGCTCGAATAACGGTAATTTTTTGATTTGCTTCTGATAGTATTCTAATGTCGCGTACGTTATGCAAAAAAATTGTTTGTCTATGTCATTTGTATATTGGCAGTCGCAGGTAATGCAGATTACAATTCTTAAGCGAGAATTCTTCTAGTTAAAGATATACAGTAAAATTTTCTTTCCAACTGAAGTAAAAATATTTTTATTACCCTTTAAAGTTTGTCGCATACGTTATTGTAAGTACGAAAATTTCAATCAAATACATCAAAACCAATGTTAATTGCAAATTTTCCATTTAAATTATTTAGAATAGTTGTAAAACAATGAAACGGTGGCGAGAAGAGTTCTCAATAAATACATTTTATTACTTACGAGAAAAATTGTCGCGTACGTTATGTCGCGTACGTTATTGTTTTTTTTAATATAAAACTAGCCAGAGATAATTTCTCTTAAAATATGAAAGGATTGTAAAGGTACATTATTTAGGTTAGTTTAGGAATTTTTAAAGAAAAGAAAAACTCCCATGATTCGCAGACTTTCACATATATGCGTGTTTCCATGAAAATGTAAACCGAAAATGCAAGCAAATGAATTCAAACGGCTTTATAACTTTAAATTTCGTATTCAGATGGCGGAAAAAGGATTTGAAAACGCGAAACGGTGGAGAAAAGAACTGAAAAAATTTAATTTAGTATGTGTTACTAGTAAAAATAGTGTATGGGGGAAAAATCTGTCGCGTACGTTATGTCGTGTACGCTATTATAATTTTTTTTAATAAAAACTAACCAGAGATAATTTCTATCAAAAAATGGAAGGATTGTAAAGGTGCATTATTTAGCTTAGTTCAGGAATTTTTAAAGAAAAGAAAAACTCTCATGATTCGCAGAATTTCGCATATATGTATATGTGATTTAAAACCACTTCTTTTTTTGTCACATACGTTATCACCTAGTTTTGAACGGATATTTTCCACACCAAAGTTTCGAGGCTGCTTATTTTTTTCTCAAACATAGTACCCTTTGGTTGAAGCATAACCGTAATCTTTTTTTTCTGTAACTTCTATTTTTGATAGATTTATGTTACTCTATAAGCGTACGAATGTCGCGTACGGCTGTATGGAAATAGCCATATGTATAATTTTACTAGTTGGGAGGTCTTTAACATTCTCGTATTCTGAAAATTTTTTAAACACAAAATCACAACGCAGGTATGCACATATTTTAATTTAATTTTTCAAATTCGGTTTTGCGCATTTTCTTCGTTTTTATATGAAAGAAAATAGGCAACACCGTTACAAAAAAAAAAAATACAAATAAACGGTAAGAGCCAGATGCCGCAGTATTGCAATTATTTATAAAAAAAAATTAATGGGCTACAAAACTGCATACTTAAAATCTTTCTAGTGACAGACGCAAGACACAACTCCAATGATTTAGATGCTTAACATCAACAAGGACCACTTTCTTGTTCAAGCCAAAATAAGCACCCGCCTCTGTGCAACAAAAAATGTCCATCAAACAATGCACGGAATCTTAGCGTCGAAAAGCTGCAATCACAGCAGATGACCAATTTATTCGCCACTAGACTCTCACACCTGCTCTCTATTACACAATTTCCGAGTGCAATTTCCGTTGAGTTTGCCCCAACCAACAGTGATCGGACTTGAAAAAAAAATTGTGTGGTAGAATCTGGGAAAAAAGGTGGTCGATTTTAAAAAAATGTGGTAGATCTCAGGTTTTGGATCAAACTTTGTACAAAAATTAAAAAAATCTGAAAGGTTTCACATAAATTGCAAATATTTTACTTAGAATCTAAAAAAAAAAATTATTTTAGTATAATAAAGTGCAAGGTTGAAGTTGCTAAAAATTGCGTTGAGTTTTTTTCCCTATCTAGATACTTTTCGAACATATTTTGAAAGACTTCTGCAACCTTGCGGAGTGCTGCCAGCTTTTCTTTCTATCACATCACGATGCAGCGAACAAATGTGGCACGTTCCAGAAACCGCTATTTGGAGTTTTCCGATTTTGACAATTCTCAAGTAAAAGTATACAACGCTTTTGAAACTTTAGATGCACTGAAATTTGCTAATACTTACACAAAAATCACCATATTTTAACATTTTCGCTTTTAATTATTTTTATAAATCATATATTTTGCAATTTAACACAATAAAACCACGTTTCCTGTCGAAAAATTTAATATTGAAAAAATTTAATATTTTACAGGTTATTTTAGAATCCCATTTTGCTTGTTGTTAGTGTTTAGTGTTGGGCAATTTTTGCTCCTAAAATTAAGAAAATTATGTCGAGGCAAAACTGCGAATATGTGGCAGATTTTAGACCTTGTGTGGTAGATGCTCAAAAAAGTGGTACATCTACCACAAAGTGTGGTAGAAGTCTGATCACTGCCAACCAACTAACCGCCGCTAAAGAAATTTCACTTCAAAAACGGGTCTACACTCATACTATGTAAAATAGTCATTTTTGCGTCATAAGTACTTTGAATTAAACAAAAAGTGTTACAAAGCTTATTTGTGCAAAGTCAAACGGCGTACAATATAGTATAACCCCACATCATTTTATGATCTCGCAAATTCCAAGCGTAATGTACGGGGATTTCCGTCCGCCATGAGGTATCAAAATGCCATCTCTAGTGATAATAAAATAATTTCTAACATGTTCGTTCAGTTTTTCAAATCCAATTATTCCATTAACTCACATGCTAACATTGACCATCCTTTTAAACTATGTCCAATTAACTCAATAAATATCGCAGTAGTACCTCCCGATGATGTAGTAGTTTATCTGAAATCCTTAAATCAGTCCCTTAGTTATAATCCTGACCAGATCCCTACTTGTTTTCTTAAAAATTGTGCTGATTACCTCTATGAGCCGTTAACAGCCTTATCCAATTTGTCTCTTCATGAGGGTAACCCCGTTACATAAAAGCGGTAACAGGCCTTTAGTGGAGAACTACCGGGGCATAGCTAAGCATTCTGCAATTCCTAAATTATTTGAAGCAATTTTAACAAATGAGTTGACGCATTCTATCTCTTCTAGCATTTCACACAGTCAACACCTAATTTTCTACATTGGATCTCTTCATACCTCTNATTGTCAAACACTACCAAAATCGCTCTGGAAGCTCACCACTCGAATCGAAAATTGAGAGCGGAAAATTAACAGATCTGAGCGGCAAGTTAACAGAGCTGAGCGGAGATACAATTTTGTTAATTTGTATCAATGTTAAGTGCTTTGGTTTGGATTTTCTTTTTCGCTGCATTGATTTAATAAAAAAAAAGATGAAAATTCTTGGTTTAATTAATGAAAATTAATTTTCGAAAATATATGCCAGGGAATGCTTTAAATCCAAAAGGTAGATTTGTTAACTAATAAATATGTGAAAGCTATGAAAATATGCAAACTCATTGGTGATTTGCCGTCGGCATTTGGGTCGCAAAAATCGATTTTTTTTTTTAACAATTCTTATTTTAGTTGCCGCGCTGTTTTCAATGCAACAAACCCCAGTTTTCTAGGTGCCTTAGTTTTTTTCCCAAACTCACTTTAAAGATGGACACATTGACAAAAAAGCCTACAAATGCGTACTCTTTGGTAATTTGTTAGCATTTAAAAGCGAAGAAAAGATCAGTTTATATTTTTTAACGATTGCTACGCTGCTTTCAATGCAACAAA
>NW_016159579.1:0-1148 GCF_001687245.7 Rhagoletis zephyria
ACTTCGATGTGGAGCAAAACTCTCTGGGAAGACAATACATGGTGCAAACGTACTTTTTAAATTGTATAAAATAAAACTGCAGTAGTTTTCATCTTATGTGGATAGTTCTTGTGACAAATACNGAATGTCTTAAATTTAAGTGTGAAGTTTTATTCGCTACACTTAGAAAATAAAAGAGCACGAACTTCGATGTGGAGCAAAACTCTCTGGGAAGACAATACATGGTGCAAACGTACTTTTTAAATTGTATAAAATAAAACTGCAGTAGTTTTCATCTTATGTGGATAGTTCTTGTGACAAATACATGTGGGATTGACGGAAGGACTACGGGACGAACGGACTAACGCAACCAAGCAATACAGACCTTAGGCATTAAAATGCAACACTGATTACGAAGGAGAGGGAACGGACCGGACGAACGATATGAAAAGAGGAACACGACGCGACACAAGACGAGAGCAACTATTCACTCATCAAAGTGCCACCAAAGCGAACGGACACGGACGTGATTTATGTAAATTACCATAAATAGATATCGTACCGCGTTAATTAATGTTGTAATAAATGAAATTGTTCAGCTTAAAGCAACGTGTTTTATTTAAGTGTACAAGAGGCCACCCTACAAGTGGTGCCATAAGCGGGATTAACTTTTAAAAATCGCCTACTAGTGCTACAAGTGGCGTACAAGCGGAATTTTTGAATAAAAGCGAAAACCGACAAGTGTTAGTGCGTGGTACCCAGTGCGAACTTTTGCGAAAAAAAAGCAGAACTTGCATACATGAGTAGAGTAAGTGCGGCATATATGGCCCATGTGTATAATATGGCCCACCTGAATATCTTCCCAGCCACAAAGTCAAAACATCACACAGTGACTTCGCTCCACACATATTTTAGCAGAGCACGATTCAGTGTTATTTGACGAGTGTGGTGAAACAGATGTGCGCACTATTGCACGAAAATTATTTTTTGGTGGCAACTTAGTATTTTTTGGTACGTTTTCGTAAAGTTTTTTTATGTTTAATTTTAATTGAAAAATATGTTTTGGAGTGTTAAATATATAGTGCTTGGACCGGTATTTCTTGAAGTGGAATCCAATTTCAATAAATAACTCGTGAAGTGTGCATAAATGAAAAAGCAGTGAAAAATGT
>NW_016159579.1:3137-8767 GCF_001687245.7 Rhagoletis zephyria
AAAATGTTTTGGGTAGGCGTCGGAGCCAATGATAACCATCAGTTACCACCTCTGCATGGTTGTAAGTCATGCAGAGTCCCCTACGGCTTGTAGCGCTGTGGCTTTGCCGCTTAAACTCTGTAAGATTTTTTGGGGGCGTGCGTCAAGCGGGAGTGTTGAGCACTGGTTATTGATTCAAGTTCAAGTTCAAGTTTGGGTAGGCGCTGTGGCCAATGGTAGCTCTTGTACCACCTCTGTATGCTGAAAGTCATACAGAGCCCCAACAGCTTGTAGCGCTTTGGCTTTTGCTGTTTAAAACCACTCCGGAGGAGTGGTGATGCATCAAGCGAGATTGTTGAGCATGATTTGGGGTGCCAGCAATTAACTACTTTAGTAGGTTTTGTTCTGCGGCAGTTGAGAAGTGCATAAAAAAATGCATACCCAACGAAGAACGAGCGAATTATTTATAAACACAAGTGCGTGTGTTTATTCGCTGCACTTGGGTTTGGGCGGGAGTGCAATACAAGTACATGTGTGTGTTCGCTGTTCTTTGTTTATGCGGGAAATGCATAAGTCGCTTAAACAGTGGTAATTTTCGGCATTTCTCCGCAACGAGGTATGACTTTTAATTACATATTTAAGCACACACAAATAAAGCAATATAGCTATCTAGCTTATGTTTATGCATATACGTCTTCAAACGTAAGCAAAATTGAGACATCTAGATTGTAGAGAAAATCCAATTGGAGAAAGAAGAAGTAAAGCAAATGTAAAGTAAAAATAGAGAAAATTTGATACTTACTGAAATCGAAAAGAAATGATGTAAACAGAATTATCAATAAGAAAATAACAGCGAGCGAGTCTAATAGGAAAGTTAGAATCAAAACAAAAGCGAATTAAAGCGAAACAAGTAAAACAAAATAATCCTATGCTCATACACATGTACTTAAAATTTGATTTTGAATTTAAGAACATTATTATATCGACTTAAATGCACACTTTGGTCTAACCGTATATCAAACCATTATATATGTAAATTTGTCAAATCTTTATAATTAAAATATACTCCTATTTGTATTTCTATAAATTTATGTAAATTTTCTGTACACATACCGACCGACATCNGGACCGATTGTGTGAGCACTATGGTCTGACTGTGGGTGATGACGATGGCTCCGCTGTCGAAAGTGATTCAGGTCAAAGCTTTGTGTCACCTGGTTTGGGTGCCTCGCGTCCTTCATTCACGCTACGCGACATCGAGGGATCGTTGAAAACTTTTAGTGGTTCAGGTCATACCTCTGTTGAGGAGTGGCTTGATGACTTTGAAGATAACGCCACTGCGGTACAGTGGGACGATTTGCAGAAATACATCTACGGAAAGCAATTGCTAAAAGGTGCAGCGAGAATTTTTGTTCGGAGTCAACGGGGCGTAACGAATTGGGGTTCCCTAAAGCGTGCGCTATTAGAATTTGGCGTTGTCACCGCGTCTGTTGATGTGCATCGGTTACTTCGGAATCGACACAAACGTTCAAGCGAAGGATACCGCGAATATTTGTATAGTTTAATGGAAATCGGTAAGCAAATAGATCTCGAAAAGGGACAGCAAGTTGAAGCAGGAAAATGCACGGGTCAACATGTTAGAGGCAAAGCAATGTATTAGGTCACCGGGATGTGTTATTTTCAAATATTTCACTTGCAATAATTATTCATTTTCGGCTTTGTTGGATACTGGGTATGATTTATGTTTGATTCGCTACGACGTGCTCATGATGTTGGGGGAAATTGAATTGTCAAACGAGAAGCATGAGCTCAGAGGCATTGGTAATAGTATGTTACGCACGTTAGGAAGCTTCAACATGAAATTAGAAGTTGATGAAGTACAGCTAGAGTTTGTTTTCCATGTTGTCAGGGAACGTGATATTATGTATGAAGCCATCATGGGCAATAGTGTTCTAAAACAAGTAGATTTAATTGTGACCCAGGACAACGTCCAGTTTAGGCGGAAGGGGGAGTCGGAAACGACCAAGGCCACTAAGCCTTCGGAGCGCAACGACGAAAATGAGTTTTTGGAAGAATTTAAGAGTTTGTGTTTGGCTTTAGATCCTATAGAAAAGAGAGACTTCGATGTTGAATTGTCCCATCTAGATAGAGTACAGGCTTTGGAAGTTCAAAACTTAATACGAAATTACAACCCAAAGAGGAAACGAGAGTCCCCCGTTAGCATGAAGATCTTTTTGATTGACGATACTCCAATTTATCAGGGCCCAAGACGTATGTCTTATGCTAATAGGTGCGTAGTAGACCAGCAGGTAGCCGAATGGTTAATGGATGGAATCATTCAACCGAGCTTATCAGAATACGCTTCCCCAATAGTACTCGTTGGAAAGAAAGATGGAAGTAAAAGACTGTGCTGTGACTACAGGCGTCTAAACGAGAAAATTATGAAAGACCATTTTCCTATGCCCCTAATAGATGACGTGTTGGAGAAGCTAAAGAGTGCACGTGTGTTTACTACGCTCGACCTAATGAACGGATTTTTTCATGTGCCTCTCGAGGCGAAGTCAAGAAGGTTTACCTCGTTCGTGACCCACCAAGGACAGTACGAGTTCCTCTTTGTTCCCTTTGGTATATGTAATTCACCTGCGGTATTCTCTAGATACATATTTGCAGTCTTTAGAGACCTAATAGAAGATGGCACGGTAGTAACGTATATGGATGACCTCATCATTCCCTCCAAGAATAGGTATGAAGGCATCTGTAAACCGAAAAGGGTTTTAAATAAGGCTCAGGATTATAACATACGTATGAAATGGGAGAAATGTCAGTTTCTCATGGAAAGAGTTGACTTCCTAGGTTATATTGTTGAGGCTGGGACGATTAGGCCATCTAATACGAAAACAATCGCGGTAGAGTGCTTTCCAACACCTACTGATCGAAAAAGCGTTCAAAGATTTTTAGGGTTGACTTCCTATTTCCGTCGTTTTATTGAGGGTTATGCTGTGGTCGCAAAACCACTTTCTGACTTGTTGCGTCAGGGCGAAAAGTTCGTTTTCGGAGAGGAACAGGAAGTAGCGTTCCGACAGTTGAAGGCTGCGTTAGTAAGCGCGCCCGTTTTGCGATTGTATAACCCGAAAGCGGTAACAGAGGTGCATACAGATGCTTCGATTCACGGATATGGCGCTGTCCTTCTACAAAGGGATAGCGAAGACCGACACCTCCACCCAATACAATATATGAGTAGGAAAACAACACCAGTGGAAGAGCGTTACCATTCATATGAACTTGAAGTCCTAGCAATCGTTTCGGCACTAAAAAAATGGCGCGTCTACTTACTGGGCATCCCATTTAAGATAATTACAGATTCACCATGACGATGCGGAGGAAGGATGTGCCAGTAAGAGTATCACGTTGGGCCCTCTTTTTGCAAGACTTTACGTACGAAATCGAGCACCGATCGGGTAGTAAAATGCGGCATGTCGATGCCTTGAGTAGGGTGTCATGTTTGTTGTTCGAGGATTCGCTTAAATTTCGATTGCAACAAGCACAAAAAGAGGACGAATGGGTACGGGCAGTACTCAAAATACTGGGAAAAGATAGCTACGAGAACTTTTACACAAATCATGGAATTTTATATAAAGATCCCACCAAGGAACTTTTGGTAGTACCTGCGCAGATGGAGGAGGAGATCATACGGATTGCGCACAATCAAGGACATTTTTCTGCGAAAAAAACACAAGAAGCAATCGAAAAATCTTTTCACATCCCAAAGTTACCAGCAAAAGCCACAAAAGTGGTGAGAAGTTGTGTGCAATGCATCATTGCCGAAGCAAAGAGCGGCAAGAAAGAAGGATTTCTGGAGCCGATATACAAAGAGGACCGGCCATTGAGAACATACCATATCGATCATGTAGGCCCGATGGAAAAAACTAGCAAACGATACAGCTATATTCTCGTTATAGTCGACGCCTTTTCAAAATTCGTGTGGCTTCATCCAACACGCAGTACAGGTGCAGAAGAAGTGATCGACAAACTTAAGAAACAGTTTTCAGTGTTTGGAAACCCAAAACGTATACTTTCGGATAAGGATGCAGCTTTCACATCAAACTCCTTCAAGAGCTATTGTGAAAGCGAAGGGATCCAGCATCTATTAATCGCTACAGGCGTACCAAGGGGGAACGGTCAAGTTGAGCGTATTCATAGAATTATAATGCCGATGCTGACAAAATTATGTTTTGAAACCCCAACAAATTGGTACAAGTATATCGAAAAGGTGCAGCAGACGCTCAATAACACACCTCCCAGAATCTCGAAGATAACACCATTTAAATTGTTAACCGGAGTGGAAATGAGAACAAAAGCAATCCCCGAATTAAATGAATTTCTTGAAAATGAAGCAATTGAAGAATTGGACAGGTCAAGAGAAGATAATCGAAGAGAAGCACAACAGAATATTAAGAAAGTTCAGGAGGAAAATCGAAGAAATTATGACAGCAAGCGGGCAGAAGCAAGGAAATACAAGTTGAACGAATTAGTAGCCATCAAGCGAACCCAATTCGGAAGCGCCTTAAGACTTAGACCAAAATTCTTCGGACCCTACAAAGTCGTTAAAATCCTACCCCACGATCGCTATGAGGTGGAGAAGATTGGCGAGGGCGAGGGACCCAAGCGTACTACGACGGTCGCAGAGTTCATGAAACAGTGGGAGCCAACGTTTGAGGCCAAACGATAAGCCAGGATGGCCGAATGTGGGATTGACGGAAGGACTACGGGACGAACGGACTAACGCAACCAAGCAATACAGACCTTTAGCATAAAAATGCAACACTGATTACGAAGGAGAGGGAACGGACCGGACGAACGATATGAAAAGGGGAACACGACGCGACACAAGACGAGAGCAACTATTCACTCATCAAAGTGCCACCAAAGCGAACGGACACGGACGCGATTTATGTAAATTACCATAAGTAGATATCGTACCGCGTTAATTAATGTTGTAATAAATCAAATTGTTCAGCTTAAAGCAACGTGTTTTATTTAAGTGTACAAGAGGCCATCCTACATACATAGTTTCGTGCTTATATTTTTATACCCGAGCGCACTTGTGCACAAGGGTATATTAATTTTGTTCACATAATGGTTGTTTGTAACAGCCAAAACGTAACGAGATAGATATAGACAAATGTATACATAAATGATCAGGATGAAAAAAGAAATCGATTAAGCCATGTCTGTCTGTCCGTCCGTCTGTCCGTCTGTCCGTCCGCCCGTGTACACGATAACTCGAGCAAAAATTGAGATATCTCAACGATATTCGGCATGTAGGTTTCCCCTAATCCAAGGTAGGTTGGTATTGAAAATGGGTGAAATCGGACTTTAACCACGCCCACTTCCCATATAACGGTAATTTCCAGAAATACGAAAACTGCGATATTTTAGTAACTGCTGAAGATAATTCACTCAAAATTGATATTTACAATGATTTTCAGACGGAAAATAAGAATATTATAAATTTTTGGAAAATGGGCGTAGCCACGCCCACTTATGGTTACATGTGTATATCTTGGTAACCGCTGCACCAATTTCTTCCAAACTTGGCACAGTTGTTGGCCTTGGTACAGCATACAAAATCGACGAAAATTTTTAAAATT
>NW_016159579.1:8792-8880 GCF_001687245.7 Rhagoletis zephyria
TATATGTATATCGGTAACCGTTCTACCAATTTGAACCAAACTCGGTGTGGTTATTGTGCTTGCCACATAAAAGCAAAGCGTTGACAAG
>NW_016159579.1:11876-19135 GCF_001687245.7 Rhagoletis zephyria
ATAAACTGGGAACTTTTACAAACCTAGTTTGTAAAACGTTTGTTGGTATATATCTTAATGAAAATGCACACCAAATTGCTTAGATTGATGAGGAAGCCCGACTTAGCCATACCGGATTAACTTGCTATGTGTGCACAGGGAAATTCCAGCATAACTTAATTAATCACCAAACCTACTTGATCAAATTAAGAGTTAACGATTAAAAATTAGTAAGTGTACTAAATTTCGTTCTGATAGGAACACCGGTTAAGGAAGTAGCCTATTTTTCAATCCAGATCATAAACCATCTTTGAACAAAATTTCATTTTCAAACAGGTGGCAATTCTTAAAAAAGTAGCCTATTTTCCAGTCTAGGTCATAAGCTATCTGTGTGCAAACTTTCATGCAAATCAGTTCAGTCATTTACGCGTATTAATTTAATTAAACTTTCCTAATACGTGATAACTCTTAAAATAGTAACCTATTTTCCAACATAGGTCATAAGCTATCTCTGTGCGAAATGTAATGCAAATCTGTTCAGTCGTTTCCGCGTATTAATTTAATTAAATTTTTTAACAGGTGGCAACTCTTCCAAAAAATTCGCCTATTTTCCACTGTAGGTCATAAGCTATCCGCTTGCAAAATTTCATGCAAATCCATTCAGTCGTTTCCGCGAATTAATTTAATGAAACTTTTTTAACAGGTGGCAACTCTTAAGAAAAGTAGCCTATTTTCCAATCTAGGTCATAAGCTATCCGTGTGCAAATTTTCATGCAAATCCATTCAGTCGTTCCCGCATATTAAACAAATTAAATTTTTTAACAGGTGGCAACTCTTAAAAAATAAGCCTATTAACCAATCTGGCCCATAAGCTATCTGCGTACCAAATTTCATACAAATTCGTTCAGTCGTTTCCGCGTGATGATTTCCCAAACATCCAAACATACAAACTTTCACATTTATAATATTAGTAAGATGTATAAATTTTGTATATTAATAAATTTGTTTCTTACAATTAAATACTCGCATGTGCCGGCATTTGAACCTGCGACACACGGAATTATAGTTGACTTCTCTACCAATCGGCTGCGGCAGTCAAAAGATTTTTTGCTTTTAATTTCATATTTTTCATATGTGACAGTGAAATCAGTTCCCCTCATGTGGAAATCAGTTCCACTAATGTGGAAATCGTAGATCTTTTTGTTTTATAAATATTGACACAGAATGCGAAGGAAGCTTTTACTTGATACAAATCTTGATAAAATTTCTTTACAAAAAATTTATCAAGAAAACACAGAATTGGGCGGTAAAAAGTAGAAAATAAAATTTCTCAGTCTCATAGAATTTAGAAAATTTAGCAAAGGTCAATTTATGAGATTGAAAATGAAAAGCGTGGGGCGCATGCAGAGAACTTATAATTATAAGTTATCTGCGCATGTAATATACTTGAGTTGATATGAAAAGAAGTACATGTAGTATGTGGGTATATGAATAAAGACCGCTTAAAATCTATCTCAAATTTGTACTTGTACCGTTGTTCAGCTTGTTATCACGTACCTACATATATCTTACGAACAATTGAATAATCGTAATACGAGATACGTCAAATGAAAGGTAATAAAACTCTCCATAAACCGTATATACATCACTTTTCGATAGCCCTGATAGTCTCTGAGAAATTAGTTAATCATTTCTGACACCTCTTGTTGTCGATGCAAGAACTCTAGCTGCTCAGGTATATGTGGCGTATGAGTAACACTCTTTCTGCTTATATTTCATAAAAAAAATCCTTGCGCATTTTCGAATTCACCAATCATTACTTTCTTATTTATCAATCGATTTTCTTCGTTAGTAGCTTAGTTTTTTTTTCTAAAGGAACAGACTTTAACACAAGTGCAAAACATTTACTCAGAAACTGTTTGTTTTTTAAATTATTCCCTGTTATATTTGAATGGTTTCCATTTTTTTTATCAAAAAAACAAAAAATTTTGAACGATTAATTAATTTCTCAGAAACTATCAGGCCTATCGAAAAGTGATGTAGGTATGGCTTATGGAGAATTTTATTTGCTTTTATTTTCCGTATCTCGTATTATGATTATTCTATTGCTTCGAAGGATATACGTGATTTAGTGGAACTAGTTTTTTATGCTGAATAACGGTAAATTGCAAATATCTTGAAAACGTGTCCATAAAAAATTGACTCGATTTTCTTAATCAGCAAGCGATTCTACATACAAATTGGATAGTGGCGTCTGGAGAAGAAAAACAAAATTAAAATTTGTGATCCAGTGTAATTTCCTGGGCTAATATCTCTCACTACGAAGAAAGCAAGCCATATTACTGGGGAACCACTTGTTGGAAGACCTGGACAGCTTAAACACTATCGAAATTTATCAAATACCGGACGAATCAAACAGCCCTATTCACATGCCAATGTCTTGTCTTTACTACTGCGCCTAATACTATGCAGCAAATTGATTTTAAGCTGTCTAATGGTGACAATTGTCATTGCTATTGTTATGACCTACTGAGTATGGGACAATGGCGAAACAATGTTTAAATTGTGTCTTAGGCGCAGTAGTTGTGACAATAGTCATACGACGAATTTTTGCTAGTGTTGTGGGAATAGGGCTGGAATTTATGTAGATAAAAGTGTTTACAGAAATCTTTTCCAGTGGGCCTCTTTGTCCACCAAGATACTCTCGACACCTCGACCTGTTAACTTAACCTAACCAAAACATCTATGAAAAACTAAAAACGCAGATTTACTATGTTGGAGCACAAAAATATGTGAAATGTATTTGCAACTTTTTAACGTTTTTTTCCGCGCTATCCAAAATTTGCACATGCAAACGCCAAAAGCCAAAATCATTAGTAAAAAAAAATCACACTTCAACTATCAACTTTTATTATAGTTAATACTTTTGCTATACTGCAATGTTTGTAAAGAAATCTGGACAAACAAGAAAGCGAGATGGTATAAATGTGGTAATTAACATAAAATAGAACGTACGCAGAGAACTTATAAAATAGAGAAGCTGCAAATTTTGGTTGCATCGAACATTTGCCTGAAACGTTTAGAGGATGGAATTTCACCATTCTTTTTTAACATTTCAAGGTCACTTAACATCTGAAATTTAACATTTTTGTGGATTTCTCACCAAATGCTCCTTCGACAATGTTGCTTGAACCTTGTCAGATTGTTGCGGGGGCAGATAAGTTATTTCAATAAGTTCAATATTTATTAAATCAGTAAATGTTAATAAAATTTAAAATAAAAGAAATTGAAATAATGTATTATAAATTAAAATGAAATAAAATTAAAATAAAATAAAGTTCTAATGATCGTTGACATGCAAGTTCTTTATTGTAAGGATGTCTTTTCTATCAGTTTTCCAATTAGGTATTTTTTATTGGTCTTCATGTAATTGCGCCAAAAATGGCAATAATTGGGGAAGGCGATTTTTCTCTCTTTTTACATTTATTTAAATTTCTTTTCAGGGGTTTTTATTTTATTTCATTTCAGATGTCTTTTCGTTGTACATATCTTTTCAGGTGTATTTTATAATTTTATTTGATATTTTAATATAATTTAATATTAAGCCAAATTCAGTTGTTATTGTTAAATACATATACATATTAATATAATAAAGAAATGTTAATAAAATCGACTTCTTTTTAATTTTGGAAAATTTTTGATAAGTTTTGATAGGTATCTGATGGCATTTTTCTTTATGCATACAAGCGAAAAAGCATTTACGCACATATATTCTTTGGTACGTAAATGTAGATATGTCAACGAAAATTAAAATTTTTTGGATATTCGTACTTGCAAAATCGATAGTACATGTACCCAGTAAGATGCATGAGTTTTAATAAGTACTGTGGCATAGTTGGTTGATGCGTGGCAATATATGCTACTTTGCTGCCGTTGTCGTCAGGGTTCATATTCTAGCCAAAGCGGTGATTTTTTATGTATTTCTAAAATAAAATAAAAAAATAATTTGGTGGTTGAAATGAATTTGTTGCATTTCAACCACCAGCGAAGTTATTGAAGAAGAAGAAGAAAAAATATTTTATTTAGATCCCATAAGTGTGCAAAGGGAGGGGATTAGTTTTAAAGTAAATATAAGTTGAGATTGGGAATAAAGAGGTAGAAAGAAAATGATAAGCTGAATTCAGGAGTTTTTTGATGTCTGAGGATAATTGAGAATGGAGTGCTGAGCAAAAGATTTTGGTGTGGGTGTTGCGCTTGGGCAACGCAAGGGAAGTAGGAGTGGACACTCGATGACGGAGGACGTGGAAATTACTGACTGATGACCAGACGGACTTATGCCAGGTTAGGGGGCGTTGTTAAGAACGTGAGGATACACAACAGCACCCAAGGCTTCACGTGAAGTTCACGCAGAAGAAGGGAAGGTTGACTCCACCTGACAGGACGGGACTGGACCCTGACTCTGCTTTGTTTTTCACTGTTCTTATGTTCTGTATCTCCGCAATGACCATCTTCTCTTTACCGCACTATCAGGCATGAATATACTTTTTTTGTCTATGTACTTGACAGAGAGGCAGGCACAAATGACCCGGCCCGACGACGAGCTAGCTAGGGATGCAAGCATGCCTACATGCCGCCTCGCCTGGCGCAAATAGGCTACTACATAACAGTGATACATTGTGATATTTATTGGAAATGTGACCATAACGGGCTAAATTAGGAAATTCGAGAGTTTACAACGGTTTTATCAACTTACAATGTTGTATGTCCAGACACCTATTATAGCTATAATACCTTTGGTTTGCAAAGATCCTATAAAAAAGTCTATACATCAACTTCGGTAGGTATCATTTCAAAGACAATACAATAGACACGAGAGGTAGACAGCGGAAATGGACGACACGCTATTTCTTTAAATGAAATAAATTGGTGCTCGTATGTATGTATGTAACGGGTGATTTTTTTGAGGTTAGGATTTTCATGCATTAGTATTTGACAGATCACGTGGGATTTCAGACATGGTGTCAAAGAGAAAGATGCTCAGTATGCTTTGACATTTCATCATGAATAGACTTACTAACGAGCAACGCTTGCAAATCATTGAATTTTATTACCAAAATCAGTGTTCGGTTCGCTTTACGTCCGATTTATGGTCTACATAATCGACCAAGTGAGCAAACAATTAATGCGATTGTGACCAAGTTTCGCACTCAGTTTACTTTATTGGACATTAAACCAACCACACGAATGCGTACAGTGCGTACAGAAGAGAATATTGCGTCTGTTTCTGAGAGTGTTGCTGAAGACCGTGAAATGTCGATTCGTCGCCGTTCGCAGCAATTGGGTTTGCGAAACACATTTCGAACCGAACACTGATTTTGGTAATAAAATTCAATGATTTGCAAGCGTTGCTCGTTAGTAAGTCTATTCATGATGAAATGTCAAAGCATACTGAGCATCTTTCTCTTTGACACCATGTCTGAAATCCCACGTGATCTGTCAAATACTAATGCATGAAAATCCTAACCTCAAAAAAATCACCCGTTATGTCTGAGACCAGGCAGGGCCCAATTGGAAATTAGTCTGGGACTAGTCCGAAACTAGCTACTTTCGTCCCATTTGGGGACCAGTTGGTTTATTCATGGTGCTTTACCGTGTTTTTGGACGCTGATCGTGCCGTATTAATATGTGTAAGCACCAATCTATTAATATCGTTGAATTATTTTAATATCTATTGCAAAATTTTATACAGACAAGACTAAAAAGAAAAAAATAAATAAAATATAAAAAAAACGTTTTAATATACCACGCTTTTATAAATGGACTAAAAAGTATAAAATAAAATTTCTCAGTCTCAAAGATATTGTTTTGATAAGTTTTGATTTTGAAATTTTAGCAAAAGTCATTATAAACAATTTATGAGATTGAAAATGTAAAGCGTGGAGCGTGATATGTTAAAATTTTATTTTTTTATTTTATTTATTTATTCTATGGATACGTTTTCGAGATATTTTCAATTTACCGTTATTCAGCTTAAAACAAAAGATGGTTCGTCTTATTCACTTATATCTCATGAACCAAATTTAAGAAACTGAAAATGAAATATGGCAAATGAAAGCTAACAAAATTTTCCATAAACCGTCTGTACATCAGTTTACGATAGGACTGATAGTTTCTGACAACTTAATTAATCATTCCATTCATTCATTTTTTTTTTTTTTTTTTTTTTTTTTTTTTTTTTTTTTTTTTTTTTTTTTTGATGAAAAAAATAATAAAATTTGAAGAGGAGAAAAATTAAAAAAACTAACAGGTTCTGTGTCAAATTTTTGCTCCCAACGAAGAGTAGCACATCTCAAATTACCGTGGAAGACTAGCACGTTTTACTATTCGCATCGAAGACTAGCACATTTCATTATTCGCGTCGAAAAGTAGCACATTTCAGATTTTTGCGTGGAAGACTAGCACATTTCACTATTCGCGAGGAAGAGTAGCACATTTCAGAATTTTGCGTGGAAGAGTAGCTCGAGCTGATAGATTACTGGAACATGGTATGGAGATATATAAAATCATACTCTTCTCTTGGATGAGGGCTGCCACCTTTTAAAAAAATTAAAGTCAGCTTCAATTAAGGGATTTATTTATTTGAAAATTATATTAAAAAAATGGATGTCAAGAGGCTTAAAAAACTGTAGTTTGAATACATTTTGAAAAGGGTTGCCACCTGTTTGAAAAGTCAAATTTAAATTAATTATATGGTTGCCAAAATAAATATTGTTAAGAAACCTTTAGTTTTAAAGTTTTGAATAATATTGAAGTCTTTCACAAGGGTTGCCACCTTTTTATAAGCTTTTATTTAACTTGGTCATCCCGCGCAAATCGCGGAAATTTTCAATCGATTTTAAACTAACTTTCCGACAAGTTAGAGACTTGAAATTTTCAGCATAGTTACAATCACGATGACAATGCAATTTAAAATATAAATGAATTCCCCATATGGTCCAGGGGTCTTGATTCAAAGGCGGTCAAAAAATAGAAAGATTTATGGCTAACATAGCGTAATTTACCAAAGAACGTAAAACCACTATAAAATTGTTAAAGACGCCGGCGATAGTGTAGCAAAGCTATTTGTGGCAAATTCTAGATATCAACCTAGTCTAGATATGAACCTCGTTGTATTAATTAGAAGACTCCAGATGTCGCCCCGACAGAAGAAGTTAAATATTGCGCCTAAATATATGCCATGCTATAACGGAAATGGACGACACGCCATTTCTTTAAATAAA
>NW_016159579.1:19153-22197 GCF_001687245.7 Rhagoletis zephyria
CCTAAATATATGCCATGCTACAACGGAAATGGACGACACGCCATTTCTTTAAATAAATTTAACTGCTGCTATATGTACATACATATGTATGTTTATACAAAACGTGAGCAAACAACATTTTGCTTGCCAAGTCTTCTGTTCTCTTTCATTGCAAGTTGAATTATTTTAATATCTATTTTACAAAATTTTGTACATAAAATGAAATAACACTTTTTAATATACAACGCTTTTATAAATGGACTAAAAATTATAAAATAAAATAATGTAAAAAAAATATTTTTTAAAAACAAGCTTTTTTTTAACATAAAGACAAACAACAAAAGATTTTTTAGCAAGAAAATTTTGTCAAAACTGCACTAAAATGAATAAAATAAAATAAGTTAAGGTCTCGTTAAAGTTACTAAAAGCCATTTAGTGAAAGGAGTTATTCAAACTCTAATGAAAATTACTAACAATTTGTAATAATTTACTTCGTTTTTAAAACGCTTGTTTTAAAAATCAATTCAATTTGTTTAAATGAAATATTATAATACTAGCAGACCCGGCGAACTTCATCCCGCCCAAAATTATCTTTTTTATTGAAACTTTTCACCAACAATTCACGTTTACGATTTCCACACTCATCGGCTAAGATTTTGGTTCGGTGGTCGTTTGCCGCTTACAAAAATCTAACGAAAGCGTAATGTCCGTGAAGAAGTTCTTTAAATTCTCCAATTGTGCAGCATTTCATAGAACGGTTAATCTCACAACGAAATAGATTTGAAGAACATTTCCTCTTCATATAGCTACAGCGTTTCTGGGACAGATTCACCATAGAACCGGATCATTGTTGCCGCCAGGGAGTGAAGAGGAGTTCGATATACTCAATTGTGCAACAGGTCGATTTAATCTGACATTGAGGCACCTGTTCTAACTTGGCGTATTCTAATGACTCCAGCGCCACCTGGCAGCTCTTTTTTGCAATAGTATTGCCTTTACCGTTACCAACACATATTTTTAATATTAGCCAAAGTACGGCGACACGCCCTCTTATCAAATAGCCCATTTCCCTCCATGAGTATAAGATTGATTTCATATAAGTATTTCCACAACAAGTTCCAGTACTCTACCATGAACATTTCCAGAAATATTCGGTATGAAAAATTCGGTCTGTATGGGAGTTGCCACGCCCCCTTTATATATGGAACAAATTTTGTGCCTACAATAATCCTTGGTACGTCTGAAGCAGATGTGCGAAATATCAAAAACATCGGTTCGGCCGTTCTCGAGCTTTGCGAACACAAAAAACGGCTTTCAATATATATATAAGTATAGATTGGTATGAATCGAAATGATTTTGAATATGTATCACAATATGAGTGTCAGAAGGTTAAATTCAAATGGAGTTCCAGTTACTGTCGAAATTCGACAGTTTTTCTAGTTTTAGAAGCCTTGGAGAGGTTTTCTAACTTAACACGTAGCGATACTTATACGGTACAAATTAACTAACCGGAAAATCTTCTGCTAAAACGTAACTATTTTTTTTTTTTATCTGAGAAGGTCTTTGGAGGACTTCGGCAGGACTTGGAATTGACCCGATACATTCAAGTTTATCGATAAATTCCGATGATTTGATACACATCGACAGTTCGATGAATTTCAAGAACACTAAAATTCGATAACTCAACAAAATTCGTTAACTCGACCAATTTCGATAACTGTGAAATTCGATGGCTCGATAAATTTCGATAACTCAAAAATGTAAAAACTTTGGATACCTTTATAAATTTTTACTTTTGACATCTCCACATTTTTCGAAAACTATCTAAACATTTTGATAACTCGTTACACTCTGTTAAGACGATTAAATTCGATAAGCAGTGATAAATCGATAAGCTTATATAACCTTGAAATTTCGATAAATCGATATATTTTGAAAATTCCATAAACTTCGCTTCGTTGAACCAACCAATTTCAGTAGATCAATAATTATCGATAACCCTGTCAGTTGAAATAACTCCATGCATTACGACCCCTCGATATATTTCGTTAAGTCTATAAATAATGATAATTCAATAAATATCGATAACTTGATACATTTCTTTAACTTGACAAATTTCGTTAATCCCACACGTTTTTATAGCTCGATAACTATCCGTAAATTTGGACAACTAAGTTTCTGTGTCTATAAATTTCGACAACTCAGTAAACATTGATCAGTTTGAATAATTCGATACGTTGCGATAACTTAATAAGCATGGATAAATTTCGATAATTATAAACTTCGATGATTCGATAAATTTCAGTAACCTTTATGGCTGATTTTATTTCGATTCCTATCTTTTAACTTAATTCTTATGTATTTCTCATTGTCTCCATTTTCTCCTTTATCTCGATTTCCGTCTTTATCTTCACTTTTGCCTTTCTTTTGTCTTCATCGTTATCACTTGTTTCCTCATCTTCATATTTATCTTTATTTCAAAGTTTAATTTCAAATACGAAGTAAAACAAAATGCGAAACAGCTTAAATTGAACAGGTTGCAAAAACAACCATACACAAATATGGAAATTTTTAAACGACGCTTTTCAACCAATTTCGAAACTACAAAAACTCTCCTCATCTACAGAAAATTATCTTTCCAACGGTGTTTTTGGTTTTGAAATCGGTAACTTTACCTTGGTCTTCATCTTTGTTTTTATCTTTCACATCTTTGCTTGCATCCTTTTCTTTTTCTATTCACGTAGATGAGATGAGGTGCGATGACGTGATAAGATGTGACGTGATTTTATGTGATGTGATAGGATGTTATGTCATGTGTTGTCATATCCTCTGATGTCATGTCATATGATGTCATACCATATGATGTCATATCATGTGATGCCACGTCATGTAATGCCATGTCATATCATACGATGATATATCATGTGATGTCAAGTCATGTGATGTCTCTTCATATCATGTGATATAATGTGATGTGATGTCATTTAATGTGATCACATTCCATGTTCCGATTATTATATGGATAACCCTGTTGATAACTGTGCCGATAAAAATACCGATAACG
>NW_016159579.1:22222-45037 GCF_001687245.7 Rhagoletis zephyria
TTATACCGATAACAATATCCATTATTGTATCGATAACAATATAGATTATTATATTGATTATTATATCGATTACAATAGCTGTTATTTAATCAATAACAGTATCGATAACAACATCGATTATTTTATCGATAGCAATGTCGAATATTATATCGATAAAAATATCGGGATTATATCGATAACAATATCGATCTTCATCCTCATACTTTTCTTTATTTTTGCATATTCCTCTTCACCTTTACCTTAAAGTGTTTAAATTTGCTTTGATCTTCGGTTTTGCCTGTACCTCTAGGCATCTTTGTTTTTGTTTTTATTCTCAAAGCGCTAAACCGCTGAGAACGATTTCCATGTGCATTATTCCCCTTGAATTTGACAATTTACTCCCAACTGCCGCCAAAAAAAAAAAAGTTTACTTCATAAATTCAAGAAATGTTCTTACCCTAATTCTTATGCATCTGTCATTGCCTCCATTTTCGTCTTTATCTTCAATTTTGCCCTTTTTTTGACTTCATCGTTCTCATTTATTTCTTCATCTTCATATTTATCTTTATTTCAAAGCTTAATTTCAAATGTGTAGTGAAACAACAGGCGAAACATGTCAAATTGAACATGTTGCAGCAACATCTATACACAATTCGAAAATGTTTAAACAACGGTTTTGGCCGTAATTTTCAGCCAATTGTGGAACCATAAAAACTCTGCTCATATACGGAAAAATGCCTTTCCAACGGTGTTCTTGGTTTTGAAATCGGTTCGGTAGAATCGCCAAACGAACGGACACAAAATTTATGTTAGCGTATTAATATATGTGACCTGGTCTACGGAAAGGGGGCTTAGGTGTCAAAAAATCAATTTTCACTTTTTGGTTGATTCGGATGGAAGATGAGATGCTTTTTCACGTGGTGAAAAGCAGAAAATCCTAACTTGCTTAGAAGTGTACTAAAAATGTAGAGAAAGAAGAGTAAAAACGAGTAAACGAAACGAGTTGCTTACTTTTAACAGCTTTTTCACAGAAAACTAGTTTTCGCACGTAAGCTCCCTTTTCGTAGACCAGGTCACATATAGATTATTCAATAATTTAAATGATTTATTACAATATGGGAATCAATCGAAATCATTTTCAAAGGGCTTTATTTCAAAACTACATGTAAGTGGTTTTCATCGGTTAAGTATCTCAAATTGAGTTCAGGGGATAAGTTCATTGATATAGTATGGCAAGTGAGAACTTTAAGAAAGTTTTAGTTTCAAAATATTTAGAAGGTGGTTAAACAAATTTTTAACATCCTGTTTTTGAATTGAGTTTTCTTGAAATAAATTTTACTCAATGTAGCATTTAAAAATTTCATACACTCAGCGAAGCGGGTGAGAGAAATCTAGTATATATATAAAATAGTACCCTGAAATGCCAGCTTAATAGGGTCGAGCCCCTTCCCGCCTAAATTCATTCTGGCTACGCCGATGTATGTTATAATTATTTCTCCTCGACTAAGCTGAGAGTTTAATGTTGTGTATGGAGCTTTTCGGTATTTTATTACAAATAGAATAAACGTCTATTTTCCTCCTACTTGTTTTGACGCATATTCACGTCTTCCTCCGGGAATCTATTTATAAATACGAGAAACATATATGTACATTAGGGTGGTCCAAAAATGCATGTGAAAAAGTAAAGTCGGAATTTTTATGCTCTCACCCCCTAGGACTGTTCTATACCGAAATAAATATACAACTATTTTTATACCGTTCATGAGCATGAAATGGTATTATAACTTTGGCCCGATATTTGTAAGTACCAGAATAAGAAGAGATAGACCCATTAAAATGTATACTTAAATGCTCAGAACGTCGAGCTGAGTCGATTTAGCCATGTCCGTCTGTCCGTCTGTCTGTCTGTCTGTGTGTCTGTCCGTCTGTTTGTATGCAATCTAGTCTCTTAGTTTTCGAGATATCCGGATGAAATTTGGTACGCGGGTGTATTTTTATAATGTATCAATCATTTGTCGGAACCGGAAGAATCGGACTACTATAACATATAGCTATCATACAACCGATAGTTCAGATATGAGATTTTTCGTTATAACTGCTCCATTTATGCAGCTAGGAACATGAAATTTTGCACCTAACCTAACCTATAGCCTCCATACAACTGATTGTTCAGATATGAGATTCTTTGTTATAACTTCTCCATATATGCAGCTAGAAACATGGAAATTAGCACTATTTTCACTCATTATCAACAGAAAGTTTACAGTAAAATTAATAAAGATCGGGTCACTATAACCTATTTATTGCTACCATACAACTGATTGTTCAGATATGGGCTTTTACTGTAAAAATCCTTTATTTGGACAGCTAAAACCGATAAATTTCGTAAGCTATTTTATTAATAATAATACAAAATCTACTAAGAAAATCGTAAAAATCTATGCTGTGTAAGCTTTATCTCTTATACCAATGATTTTTCAGATACCAGTTTTTGCGATATATCTTCTTTATGTAGGAAGCTAAGCCTATTAAATTGTGTTTCCGGTCACACAGCAGTGAAAATCACTTAGATTGGTGCTATATAAGGTATATCTTCCATACCTCTGATTGTTTGGATATGATTTTTTATATATGTGTATGCTGCGAATATATATTTTTTCAAATGCAGTAATCTGTTAAAGTAAAACTTTCAGATGTTCATGAAAGGTATGAAGTCTTCGGCATAGCCGAAGACAGCGCTGCTCTTCCTTGTTTTATTTTGAAATCAAAAAATAATTAGAAGTCGCTCAAAGCGCCCAAAGTTTTCCATGTATTTTATATGGGGAAAAAAACTTTTGGTAGAAATGGTATAAAATTCAAAAAAAACTAATATTTTTCTATCGGTAAACTCTTTATCTGCAGGATTCCCAATAGTTATACGCAATGGTTCATTTAACCATTTTTTCATCGCAACTATAATTTATAGGTCCGCCAAAAACCCCGAAAAATGCAATGGGGGGACAAATAAAAAATCTTTAGTATTAAAAAATGGTTAAACAAATAATTGGGTATTATTATTGTAAGTCTCCTGAAGAGAACCAGAGTTTTCCGATCGAAAAATATTGATTTTCAAGAATTCTACACCATTTCTGCGAAAAGTGGTTTTTTTCCCATATAACAATACATGGAAAATTTTGAGCGCTTTGAGCGACCTGTAAATATTTTTTGATTTTAAAATAAAAAAATAGGGGTATCCTTTTTTTCTATATAGAACAATCCTAGGGGGTGAGAGCATTACAATTCCGACTTTACTGTTTTTGGACCACCCTAATGTGCATGGAGTCATATCAAGAGCACCTCATTGCAAAGCGATATTGTTTTCCGCTTATGTTTATTTATTTTTAAGAATTTTCATTAAAATAAAGTTCATTCTCTGAAGAAGTCCATACAAACCCGAATTTAAAACTTTGTAGAAACCTAAAAAAGTCTAAAAATGCTCATCCAAAGGTCAAAATTATTTTCCCAGAATTTTTTGAGTATATAGATTTAAAGCCCTTTCAATTTTATTGCAATAATGCGCAAGTTTCAAGTGGCTAAAAATTTCCGTTGTTGCGGTTTTCTTCCATATAAAAATAAATTGTGTTTATTCGTTATATGGTAGCAAATGCGAGAAAAAGAATCAAAGGTAATTTTAAGGCTCTTGAAACTTGCACATTATCACATTAAAATTTAATCGGCTATAAAACTTCACACTCAAGAAAATTGTAACACTTCTGACTAAATAAATTTGAAATTTGAATGAAAATTAGTTGATTTTTTTAGATTTCTACAAAATTTTAAGCGTGGGTTTACATGGTTTTTTTTTAATAAACTTTATTTTAATTGAAATTGAACATACTGAAAACAAAATTTCAGTGGTTAACCAAAAAACAATATGAATTGTATAAAGCTTAAAGGAGTAAAATGCCTTAAAAAAAAAGAAAAATGGATGATCTCCAGCAAATGATCACTAAACGCTATATACCGTCTTGATTTCATGAATTTTATAATAGAATTAGAGAAATATAAACTAAGCACTTGAATTTCCAATACAAATTATACTTTTATGATTTAGTTTAAACCTTAAATGTGCTACTCTTCCACGCAAAGATCTGAAATGTGCTAGTCTTCCACGCAAAAATCTGAAATGTGCTACTTTGCGACGCGAATAATGAAATGTGCCACTCTTCGTAGGGACCGACGATACATACATGACTCCTAAAAGGTTCATATAAGAGTCAAAAATTGTTTGCTTTTGAAACTCATATTTCGTATCCACCTAAGACTTCATTCCGGACTAATATATGTACATATTCCGAACGCTTAGAATATGTTTGCGGGGTAAATGTGTTATGTTCCTTTTTGAAATAAAAAAATTTTACTTTTAAATTTGTATATGTAATTTTTCTATTTGCTTTATTAAGCTTTTTAATTTTTTCTTTTATTTCACTAAATCTACGGTATAATAATTCTTTTTATATACATATTAAGTATTCCTAATTGTGCTCGAGCACTTATACCTAGGACTTACTAATAAATAATCAACTATAAATTGAACTAAGTTTTTACAATTCCAAAAGAAACTACTTACATAAATAATTTTTGGCAAAACACTAACCTATACATATAACGTAAATCTTAAAAACTAATAGTAACTAACTTCTCTTCGAGAGCTTAAGTACTGAATACAGTTCTTATAAAAAACAGCAAAACGATCACTAAACATAAATATTTGTTAAATATTTTATGGCAGCAATTTAGGTTAGGTGGCATTTAAGAAACAACTAATTTAAGTAGTTAAAAAAGTAATGTTAGCGACTCTATGAACAACGAAAGTGATTCTAGAGCTGAATTAATGAAGCTTAAAACTACATAAATATGTACCGGCACGCGTTTTGAATGAAGTTTCGATTAGTGAGAGACATTTGAGACAACAGACTTAAAAACTATTGGGATAATACAGTGATGCACTCTACTAGTGGCATGAGCGAAGACCTTCGCATTGGCGTGACTTAGAACTACCGGCAACCACACGACTCGACAACCATATTTGGAAAGGTTTTCTGTGTCGCTGTATTGTTACTATCCATAAAGACGAGCTGCAGCGAAGAATACTGTTTGGCGGTGCAGCAAGGTATCAGCTCAAGCGGCTTGCTGCCTCGGTTGCGACGCGACAATGCGACTTTCTGCAAGAAACGAAACCCAAATTGAGCGTAAGATAGTATCATCGGCATATTAAAATGTATGTATGTAGGTATGTATTATGGTAAGTGGACTCATTATGCAATACCTGCAAGAAAGCGCTATGGTGCGTCGCTGATTGTGCAACACTCGCCACACTTCCGCATGACCCGCGGCAGAAGTAGGCGTCATAGCCGCGTGGTTGTATGATCCAGTCACCCCAACCAATTTCATCGAATGAAATGTATAGCTTCTCGCGGCAACACTCCGTCACACCGTCCGTGCAATTGATGCCACGTTTCTGACGCGACGCCCGACGACGATTCTGTGTGTCGACCATAATGAATGGACGATAATCTTTATTCACGGAAATCATTTTCTCCATTGAAGCCATATCGCATGTGCGACATGAAATGTGTATCAGGTGGCTGAGGTCGTGGTTGCCGAACCATCGTTTTATTGGCCATTCAATATCGATCTTCATCCATTCGTCTGTAATGATAAGAGGAAAATTTTGAATATTAAAAATTTGTTGATGACTTAAAAATGCATAACTAATACAAATGCTATGTATACTGGGCTCACGGTAGTGTAGACATTTTTTTAAACCCTCATGAAAACCACCCTCGATATTGTTACAGAATATCAAATGTCGATGTTTCAGTAATCATCTCCGATCAAATCTTATCTTGGTACCTTTTCGAGATAACTGTGATTTTATATAATTCATATATAATATACTACCAGACCCGGCAAACGTCGCACAGTGCTTCCCTTCCATATGAAATGTGGAAAAAATAGAATTATGAACGGATTTAAATGAATCTTAGTAAAATTAAGGACGCTAAATTAAAAAATGCAATTGGTTTTTGGATAACTTACATACTTTCACTGTAAATGCTGTTTGAATTTGGGTTATTGTGGCTTTTACATAGGTATGTACATATAGTTCGTTCTATTTTCAAAAGCGAGGTGTGAAATGACAGGGCTTGGCCTGTAGATGTGCAATTAAGTTTTTTATTTTTGCACCTGATACAAATTTTATTAAAATTATTTAATAAGTTACATGAATTAGATATTAAAATATGGGTATCAATTGAACTAGTTTTGAAAATACTTTACCTCTAAATGACACGTAGAAGGGGTGCCACATGTTTAAAGAATCAAATTCACTTTAACTAAGGGAATAAGGTAACTGAAATATGTATATCAATATGAGTACAAGATAAATGAAAAAATTTGACATATTTTGCAAGAAATAAGTGGAGAGTAAAAACATTCTTGAGTTAATTTAAGAGTCCAGTAATTTAAAAGGAATGTAATCAGAATAAATCACTGATTGACGATGACCTAGTTCCTTTAATTCAAGTTTAATTTGTTTTCTTTTTGAACAGGTGGCAACTCGCTGCATCTAGTTAATACACATTTCGATTGATACCCATCTCTTAATAATTCATTTAACTTTTAAAAAAAATTTAGTACAATTTTTTAACAATCTAATTTTTTCACAGGAGGCAACTCTTTAAAAACAAAATAAACCTTCTATTGTCCACAGGTCATTCTTTTTAATCTGACACCTAATTTTTGAAAATGGAACGAATCGTGCAGATCTCAATGCACTGACAAAAAATGAAAAAATTATTTTATGCATTAGTGAAAAACGTATTACTTCAGAAAGGGCAAAAAATGATCCGGTTTTTATTTCTTCTTTTGAAAGCTAAAAGCCTGTACTATTTAATAAAATCATAAAAAATAACCTATTTTTACATATATTTTTTTTATTCATTCCATTAAAATTTAGCATTTTTTGAAATTTTGTTTAATTTTTTTTTTTTAATTTTTATGGAACACAGCAGGGACACGCTGTGTTTAATTTTATCCCAAAATTTTAATTCCTGTAATTCTATGCTATCTATATGGAAACAAGAAATGTCGCACCAACATTTTATTTTAAAGAATATATTTTTGACATTTTTTTCTGTGAAGAGCTTACGCCTGGCTGTGCTTTTATTAAAATTCTTAGTATAAAATTTGTCGACTTTAGTGGCTTCCTGGCGGCATATAAATATTTTTTTAGGGAAATGTCTGCTTAATTCTTTTTAGTGGATAAACACAGCCAACAAAAAAATTTAAAAAGGAACTTGAATTCTTATAAATTATAATAAATAAAAAATTTTCCTAGTAACCCTGATAAAATATAAGAAAATTTTGTACAAAGTTTTGAACTTTGATTTTTATGGTTTGTGTTGTAGGATCAACTATCTTTTTCATACAAATTTAGCGAAAAAACATTGCGAATATAACACGCACACTTTTTCAGCAGGGTGTATGTAAATATAAATCTATCACATTGTTTTGGAATTTACCACAATTTCTCAAGCTAATTTACCACTATTTTTTCAGTCCGAACACTGCCCTCACCTATTCAATGGAATAGTGTGGGTTCATATGCAGATTCGTTAAACTAACAAGAACTGAATAATTGTAATGATGCCATGAACTTTTCTTAGGTTCTATTCAAATAAAAACTTCCCATAACACTGTACGGTAAAATCAACTTTTTTTTCTGGGTATTGGACCAAACCAATTTTTTAAGAGATTGAGTCATAGGTAAAAGAGTGATTTCTCCGCTTTTCGAAGTTAGCCTCCGAAATCGAGATATGGACCTTCGAAGTTCGAAATTGGACCTTTGGTAAAAAATTAGTAGAACGATACGAACTTTTTAAAAATCTGTTCAAAATTTTCTGAAATATAAAGTTTTTGATTTTTCGAAGATTTGACTTTTGACGCGTTATAGCATCTGTAATATAAGCTTTCACAAAAAACTTTATATACCATATAAATAAGAGCGAAAGGCGTCTGTATTTTTACCTTTATTTTGCTGTTTACATGCAATAATTAAAAATAATTTTTTACCAAAGGTCCAATTTCGAACTTCGAGAAATTACTTTTTTTTACATATGACTCAATATCTTTAAAAAAAGTGGGTTTGGTCCAATACCCAGCCGAGTCCTGTACAGTATCATGAATACGGTCAAGTACAAACTTGTACTGGTTATTGGTACATTGCGAAAGTCCAATTTTGTAAAGGCAGTTTTACATTATTTTTTGTTAGCATTCTGTAAGGAGTATTCCAAAATAACAGAAAATTCACTTAGTTTTTGTAAAATAAAAAACACCGTTAGACAGCAATAAACCAAATTTACACTTTCAAAATGTTATTGATACGTTGTTTGCGCAACTGGTTTATTTTGCAAGTTTCAAGGAATTTTTTTTTGTAAAGTTCGAATAATTAAAGAAAAGTTTTAAATGGAAAACAAAACTATAAGTGAGAACTATGTCCCAATTCAAAAAAGTTACTTTTTATAATTTTTTTGCAAAAAAAAAAAAACTGACTTATTTGCATAACCTCAAAAATTTTCTGATTTATTTCCATTTATGATTTTATGTTAGCTTTTACAATTTTGTTAACTTTCGGCAAACAAAATGGAAACGGAAATGGATAAATTAAGAAGTAGTGAGTTGATTTTATTTTACTGAACCCGCCGTTTTTAGCCGTTTTCGAGAAAACGGTTTTTTTCTGGGCTATCATGTTATCTCAGAAGGCGAGTTGTTTGAACTTCGGCTGATTGGATGTTCGAAAAAAGAAAAGCCTTTTTCGGTTGTCAACCATGTTGGAAAAAATTTTGGTACAGCTGACATTTGCGAAAGTTCCATGAAACTCTTAGAAGAAAAACGTGTATTTTTTGCAATTACTTATCTAAGAAAGATGAAAATTATGGAAAACAATTTGGAAAGGATGCTAAAATATTTAGATCTGAAAACATAGCGTTTCTTGCTGATGAAGTTCTCTTCGAAATCAAAAAGCCAACTGTGTCGACCATCAGCCGGATTCTAACTTTCGCTATCGCTAAAATGCTAACATAGGAAAGCTAAAATTTTTCCGAATTTTTAGCTATCTCCAAACATATCTCCTAAATTTTTTGGTGATAAATAATCTATTTTAATGGTGATTAATAGAGAAAATGGAAGTATGTGATAGCAGAAAAATAGCTGCCTGTAGCGTAGCCGTGGCTATGTTAGAAATACACTTGCGCCGATTCGGAAAGACCATTGATGAGCAGCCTTCGCAAACAGGCAAATCCCTGAGAGAATTTACGGATTGAAATTTCGAAATTTTTTGCTCAAAGTGAGTAGAGCTTTGAACATTCTTGGCACAAATTAATTTCAAAAACATTCGTATTCTTTTCAAGTAGTTATCAGCGATTTTTGGTAAATTTGGAGAATTTGGGAATACTGGAACCTCAAGTGAAAATTAAGTATTTTATGAAGAGTAACTGCTTTAGGAATCTCTCCTCAAGACATATCTGCGAGACATGTAGTAAATATTTTTAATTTAGGAATTTTGATAATGCCATAATTAATCGCTAGAAGAAACCATTTATGTACATGTGACCATACTTTTTTTATTATGTAACTCAGGGGCGCACCCAGGAATATATTTTAGGGGGGGTTTTATATTTTTGAAGATATATCACCGGAAAATACTGAAAATTTTCTTCAGATAATACGCTCTTTAAAATATATTTATGCAAGTTTTATGTAAAGTATGTAATAAATAAATAAGCGTTTTAAAATTCATAAACTGCACTTTATTTACATAAGATTAACAGAACTCAAACACTTTTAACCGACTTTAAAAAAAGGGGAGGTTATCAATTCGCCGGAATACGTAACGTTGGACCACGTGAACCGGTTTTTATAATAATTTTTTTGTAGAAAGATGGTACCTCAAGGTTCGGCCCGTAATTTGGTTTAGAGATCCGATGATTGGATCATGAAGAAATTAACGGTACCCCTAAATTTGAATATAAGAATTGAAGTCGGTTGTGTTCTTTCCTTAAAAACTACTTTTTTTAATAAAAAGTTCTATAAACTCAAGATGCGCTCAACTTTCAAAAGTACCTAATAAAAAATATTAAAAAAGACTCAGTAAAAAAAAATTATTGATTCCATGAATTTTTGCTCTTTATGTTCCTTTTTTCAATTTCTGGTTTTTTCGATAAAAATGGTGATTTTTCACGATTCCTAAATTTTTTTAATATTTCGAATACCAAAAAAATTAACTGAACTCTCAAGAAAAACGAAAAATTCATATAAAACGACGGACGAGAAATGGAAAAGAAATTTTCTACCAAAATTTCTTAAATCAGTTTGCAGCTCTCAAGAAAAAATGCTCGTATATTCATTTCCTCATGAAAATTGACAGCAAAAGCAAAGCGCTTTTTCAAGCAACAGAAATCATAATAAATATTTCTTATAATTTCCTTGAGAGCTGGATTCTCAGCTTTAAGATACAGTTTGTATTTGAGGTTATTAGCTTTAGGGGGGGTTTGAACCCCAAAACCCACCCCTTGTGTGCGCTAATGATGTAGCTAATTTTAAGGGGGAGGGGGTTGAGTATGGTAAGAAAATAACTTGTGTCAAAACCAAGCTAATTGGACAATGTTGTTGAGTACTACCTAAACACATATACTCATCATTTGAACATACAAAAAAGCAGAAAAGTCTTGTTTACGACATGTTTTCACATTTTATTTACTGCCTTTACACTTTTTTTACATTCAAATAATGCAATATTTTAGCTGCTATTAATTTCGCACATAAAAAGTAATCATTTGACCGAATGTGCATTGCCACAAATGTATATACATGTAATTATTTTGACTTACCTTGCACATCGACCGACTGTATGGCTATTGTTTTCACAATGGGCAAATACTTGGGATCTGTATTTTGCTGCACTTCAGAAACGACAATAGTCTGTGGACCTATACGCGTGCTGTTGTTTCTACGTGAGCGTTTAGTTCGGCTCTTGAATAGCCAAAGTACAGCGGTGTTCACATCAAATCCATCCGCATCGGCATCATCAATTTTGAATGAGAAACACATGGACGAATTGGTGCCCAAACGTTGGCATTCGCGCTTTTCTGAAAGCGAAAAATTTTAAAATATTGATTTAAATTAGAGATTTAGTCTTTAAGATGACTAAATCCAAATATTAAAAATTTGAAGACACCTACCTCTTTGGAGGAAGATAAACTTTTTGCTAGTCCGCGCGTAGTAATCATCGAGATCTTTATTTTTTGCGCTATCATCTTCCTCCTCCTCGATAGTTGTACCCTCATAAATGGGTTTGGGTAGGCCAACCGCTGAAACATTCGGTCGCTCTTTCAGCCGCAATTTTTCCAAAATCTGTTGCTTGACATACTCTATACGCAGTTGTGTGAGTTCTTCCT
Organism: Rhagoletis zephyria; assembly: GCF_001687245.7. Taxonomy (NCBI): domain Eukaryota; kingdom Metazoa; phylum Arthropoda; class Insecta; order Diptera; family Tephritidae; genus Rhagoletis; species Rhagoletis zephyria. Next base: position 33,700 of record NW_016159579.1, read on the forward strand.
CACTTATGTGTTCCACGCGCCGACTACTTTCACATTTCGGGCAACCCGATTTGACAGTGATTTCTTTTTTCTTTTGGGCCGCTTCGTTTTGCTCATTATCGGCCACTTCAAGCCAATTGTTATTTGTCGCATTCGAAGGCGCAACAGAATCGTCAAGTTCATCAGAGACAGAGAGTGATTGTGAAAGTGAGAGCGATACATCTGCTCCACTCTGCGATTCATCGTTATAATCACGCGGCGCATCACCAAGCATAAGATCTTCGGTGGCGCCCAAGTGCTGCCAAATGCGTGGCATGCGCATACTGAACACTGTACTCGTGCCGCGCGGCGCTTCCCCTTTTGCCTGAAGCTCATTCAACCGCGCCGCTACTTCCTCTTCCTGCTGCTCCTCTGCTAATTGCCTGGCAGTGCGATGGTACTCCTCTTTGTGGTGTCGCAGATGCTCCTCTTGATGCGCCATATGACGCTGTATGTGTATATAGCGGCGCAGCGCCGCTGCGGCCTCTTCGCGTTCCGCACGCTCTTCCTCGCTGTTCATAGCATCTGGTGGCACATTTTCATGCCAGGACGATTGTCGTATACGACGCGCTTTGGGGGCACGGGGGCGTTTATTATTCACTCTGTGCGAACGTTTGTGTATCTGTTGGGGGGATTGCACATGAAATAGATGTCGCGTTTGTTCGTATGGTGGCGGCACATAGTGCGCATATGGTTGCGCGCTATCAGAGTCGTTTGACGCTGGTATGTCGCTGTGCTGACGGCCGTAGATGATGCTGTGATCTAGCGCAACGAATGCGATCAGCATGAAAGATATTAGATATCTAACCATTTCCGCTACGTATTATTTGAAGGTTAAGGTAATTTATTAAGTAATTTTTGTTAATAATTCACTTTTAATATGATTTAATTTTTCCCACTCAATTACTATCTTCTTGGTAACATTAAAACTTCCACTTTAGTCCATTGATGTTTGAAAAACATAGAATAAATTTTCACTTTAGTTTCTATTTTACTTTGTTTGGAGTTATTTCTCAGTGTAGATCTGCTAAAGCAAATTCATTTGACAAATAGCATGTATTAAACGAAGTTATTGATAGTTGTTTTGGTGATGTTAATAGTTGGTAAACCATTTATGGAATTTTGTGACTGCAGCTAAAAAGAAAGAGAGGAAATAAATTCAGTAAAAAATAAGCCACATGTTCAAATTAAAAGGCTCCTCAAAAATTATTTTATGGAAATATCATTACCAATGTATTTACATTGTACAAGTATTAAATATTTTTTAGAAGTAAAGATTAGCAGTAGTTTAAAGTCACTTTGAATCTTCCTAATGCTGGTAATCCAGAACACACCAACGTAATTAAGAGTTTAATTGCGTTATAAAGCCCCGGTACTAGTATGGGGGCCGATGAGTTGTAGTGGTTAAAAGAGCACTATACTACTCTGCAGGGCCTGTGGGTAAGCCCGGTTTCCGAAAAAGTTTTTTTGTTAATAGCAGACGCCCACTGCAGGAAATGACAAACATCCGAATATATTTCTACCGTGAAAAGCAGCTTCTCATAAAAATACAATCGCCGTTCGGAGTCGGCGTAAAACTGTAGGTCACAATATCCAGGCACACGCCACAAATCGGAGGAGAAGCTCGCCAACCACTATTGTGTAAGCGCCAATATCTTTCGTAGGACCCTAAGATCATACTTTAACTGAAGTTCTGTAAATATTAAATATACTATAAATAAAATTATAGTTAAAAAACTAAAAACACGCTTCTATTACAACAAGAACTAAAAAGTATAAAATAATTTATAGATATACAGTGGACTTTATTTTGACTATGACTACGGGCCAATCACTTGAATCCCATTTTTAGCTAATTTAAAAAAGTTAAATTAAATCAAGTTAGGGAACTTCCTATTCTTCTTAAACGGAATCGCTATATCTATAAGTTATTTTATACTTTTAAGTTCTTGTTGTTATAGAAGCGTGCTTTTAGTTTTTTAACTATAATTTTATTTTCTACTTTTTAGTTTTTTGAAATCTTGCAATTAATATATTACTGTCTGTATATTTCTCATTCAGTCCTTTCAATGCGAAGAAAATTTTCCGCACCCTGCTTTTTAGCTACACTTTTTACCTAACGTGCTAGATTTGACCTTAACAAACAAAATTTTCAATGTATTTCAATTAAATAGGTAATCACATATTCTGAATATAAACCAAATCGGAGCACGGATGCCGATTTTTTAATTATATAGACTCGCGCGCCACATAGCTGCCAAAATTTTTTGTTTAGTTATTTCTTTTCATGTAAGCAATATGCATTCGAAATGTGAACTTAATCGTATCATAAATACGGTTTTTCCAAATATCTCGACTCCTGCGCCACCTATCAGCAAAATTTTTTGCGGATTTATTTCTTTTCACGCAAGTAATATATGTTCTAAATATGAATGTGGGTTTTACAAATATCTCGACTCCTGCGCAACCTAGCGGCAAATATTTTTTTGGATTTATTTCTTTTCATATAAGTAATATATGTTCCAAATATGAACCTAATCAGACTATAAATGCGGGTTTTACAAATATCTCGACTCCTGCGCCACCTTTTTATATTGCATTGTCCTCGAGTACTGAGCTAAGTTTGAAGTTTCAAGTCTGTAGGTCATCGGGAAGTTTGTTAAATATTGAGGGCAAAGTTCCAGGACATACAAAGATACATACATACATACATACATACATACAAGTGAAGTTAAATAAAAGCTTGTAAAAAAGTAAGAAAGTCTATAAAACAAGTAAGAAAGTCTAAGTTCGCACGGAGCCGAACATTAAATACCCGGCGCAAGTATTAAATACATGTCTTTCACCTTTCCGAAAACTACCGCTACGTGGTAAGCAGGGGTGGTTACCCCTATTTTAAACATCTTCGATAGAACGTTCAGTTAGACATAGTGAGATAAACTTGTATAGTCATATGTGGGCGGTATCACGCCCATTTTCCAAAATTCCAAATAATGTTACTTATTTAAGGCATTGTTGTTAGTATCAATTTTGAGTAAATTAGCGACCTTAAATTTCGAAGTATTGAAGTTTCAAGCATTTCTGAAATTCACCGATATATGAAAAGTGCCCGTAATTTTAGTCCGATTTCAATAATTTTCAACGTTTTGATATTATGTGGCAAGCACAATAACTGATAGAACGGTTACCGAGATACATATATGTGATCATAAGCGGGCGGTGCCACGCCCATTTTCCAAATTTTATCATAAACATATTTCTTGTTAAATATTTATTGCAAGCATCAATTTTACTGATTTATCGAAGATTTCGTATTGCTCTAAATAACCGTTATATGGGATGTGGGCGTGGTTATTGTCCGATTTTAAAAATTTTCAGCCATTTGGTATGTTGTGGCAAGGCCTACAACTGCGCTAAGTTTGGGTGAAATTGGTGGAGCGGTTACCAAGATATACACTTGTAATCATAAGTAGGCGTGGCTACGCCCGTTTTCCAAAAATTTATAATATTATTATTCGTCCTCTAAAAATCATTTAAATATTAATTTTGAGTTAGTAAGCTTTAGTAGTTACTAAAATAACGCAGTTTTCGTATTTCTGAAAACTACGAATCTAGATAGATATAGACAAATGTATACATAAATGATCAGAATGAAAAGAGAAATCGATTAAGCGGTCTGTGCGTCCGTCCGTCCGTCTGTCTGTCCGTCTCTGCACACGATAACTCGAGTAAAAATTTAGATATCTTAACGAAACTTGGTACGTGCACTTTTTTCGGACGCAGGATGGATGGTATTGAAAATGGACAATAACCACGCCTACCTCCCATATAACGGTAATTTTCAGATAACGAAAACTGCGATATTTTAGTAACTACTGAAGACAATTCACTAAAAATTGATATTTGCAATAATTTTTAGGCAAAAAATAAGAATATTATAAATTTTTGGAAAATGGGCGTAGCCACGCCCACTTATGGTTACATGTATATATCTTGGTAACCGCAGCACCAATTTCTTCCAAACTTGGCACAGTTGTTGGCTTTGGTACAGCATACCAAATGGCTGAAAATTTTTAAAATCGGAAAATAACCACGCCCACATCCCATATAACGGTAATTAAGAGAAATACGAAATCTTCGATAAATCAGTAAGTATTAAAGCTAATTTATTCAAAATTGATGCTTGCAACAATTCTTTACCAAGAAATACGTTTATTATAATATTTTGGAAAATGGTCGTGGCACCGCCCACTTATGATCACATATATGTACCTCGGTAACCGTTGTACCAATTTGTACCAAACTCGGTATGGTTATTGTGCTCACCACGTAAAAGCAAAGCGTTGAAAATTATTGAAATCGGACTAAAATTACGGCCGCTTTTCATATAACGGTAAATCTCAGAAATGCTTGAAACTACATATTTCGAAATTTAAGGACGCTTTTTTACTCAAAATTGATATACCCCGGCTTATCATGTAGCGGTACTTGCGCCGGGTATCTTATGTTCGGCTCCGCCCCAACTTAGACTTTCTTACTTGTTTTATTTTAATTTTGCTGACTGAGGCACGCATGTCCTTCCATACAAAGTTGCTGGGTTCGACAATTTTTTTGTATAGATGAAAGTAATATTTAGACCTGGTCCAGTACTTCATGAACTCCAAAATCCTGTAAATGAGGGCGATTTTTGGTGAGTTGTGTAGAGAATGAAGTTGCAAGATTTTACTTTCTTCTGGTAAATTCATGAAAAGTGTCAAGCGATCACTGTTCGACGTTTTTATAGGAAAAATGCTTTTCATGTTCCCGTACTTTTTGTTGTTACTCACATTTTACACTCACTTTAGAGAGTAATTTGGCTGGTTGATATTTTTACAGGCTTTCACACGAAAAGTATTAGATCAGAGCTAATAAAACCGTCACACAGTGGGAAGCATATAAAATGTGGGCAAGCATAGAATTATGGAGTAAAAATGAAGACGCCTAACTCCAAAATGTAATTTGTTTTTGGATAACTTTCACACTTTCACTGTAAATGCAGTTTTAAGTTGAAAATTTGGGTTCTTGTGGCATTTACATAGGTATGTACTAGTAATCCTGGGATCCCGGCCTGTTTAAGGTCCCAAAAATCCCGGGATTCTTTGCAAATAATCCCGAGATCTTTGGTTTTTTGTAGTTTGCACTGATGACAATAATAGAGACTCCTTTCTTGAACAGAATTGGCTATATTTCTTTTTTTATTTAATAATTAATATTTTATATAAATGTCTAGCTCATTATACATACAACACCGCATGATAGTAAATTTTAAGTGCAATCAATAAATTAGCGAAACCATGGGTCAAATATAGTAAAATTGCGTTTTTAGTTTTTCACTCTGAGGTCAGTAATTCAAAAATGATTTAAAAAGTTCAGAGAAATGTGCTTAGAGAAGAAGTATGGGTATCAAATTAAAGAGGAAATCCTATAGAATTTAAACAGATTCAAGTGTTTTGTGCAGAAGGACTGCTACGTATTGAAAATGTCCTTTTAAAATTGTATCCTTGAAATTTCGCAATATTTATTTTTGAAAAAAAAATATATGTTAAGGACTGTAGTTAAGAATATATAAACTTATCTAAAAAAAAGGTTTAATCTAACATTCTAAATGAAATTATGTTGTTTACAGCTCCAGCAAAAGCGAAGAAGCGAAAAAATTTTATTTTTGATTTACAAGCAGCAAAAATCACTTAATTCTAAAATTTCATAATTACAAATATAACAAGTAAGAAAGTCTAAGTTCGGGCGGAGCCGAACATTAAATACCCGGCGCAATTATTAAATATATGTTTTCCACCTTTCCGAAAGCTACCGCTACACGATAATCCGGGGTGTATAAATTTTAGGTAAATTAGCGTCCTTAAATTTCGAAATATTGCAGTTTTAAGCATTTCTGAAATATACCGTTATATGAAAAGCGGTCGTAATTTTAGTCCGATTTCAATAATTTTCAACGTTTTGCTTTTATGTGGCAAGCACAATAACCATACCGAGTTTGGTATGGNATCTCGATTCGTTTTGCCTGTTACAAACAACCGTTATGTGAACAAAGTTATAATACCCTTGTGCACAAGTGCGCTCGGGTATAAAAATGAACAAATTGCAATAAAACTATGAACCCTTCAAGGACTTATATAAACTCGATAACATCCTCGAACTTCGTCCTTCTAACTTTATCAGCTTAAAAAATTACCAATTCTTTCTTGTCAATCCAAACAATTTTAATTTTTTTAAATTCTAAAGAAATTTCCTCTTGCAACTGGCACCCAAATTTTTATTCTATGTACATTGCATTGAATTTTTAAATAGTTTTTGGAATAAATCATATCTTTGAAATTACAAAGCCCTTTAATTAAATCCTGACGTCAGAGAGAAAAAATAAAAGCGCAACTTTAAACAAAAAAGTAGGTTTCAAAACCATTTATTAATTATTTATTTTATGGTAGGAGAGCTTCTCATGCAATATAGAAACCACTTTTTCGATTTAAGTTGTTGAAAAGTAATGATTATATAAATCCCGGGACTTATCCCGGAATCCCGGGATTGTGACAACGACATACCGAAAATCCCGGGATCCGAAAAAGCTGAAGAATTAACATCCCTAGTATGTACATTTAGTTCGTTCTACTTTCAAAAGTGAGGTGTTAAATGACAGGGACTGCCTTTAGATGTGCAGTGAAGTTTTATTTTTTTTGAAACGGGTTGCCACCTGCTACAAATTTTACTAAAATTATTTAATAAGTTAAATGAATTAGATATTACAATGTGGGTTTCAATTGAATTGGTTTTGAAATGGTTTTGAAAATGCTTTACTTCTAAACGACACGTAGAAGGGTTGCGACATGTTAAAAAAATCAAATTCACTTTGATTAAGAGAATAAGGTAGCAGAAATATGTATATCAATATGGGTATCAGACAAAAGAAAACATTGGACATATTTTACAAGAAATAAGTGAAGAGTAAAAACACTCCTGAGTTAATTTAGGGGTCCAGTAATTTAAAAGGAACGTAATCAGAACAAATCACCGATTGATACTAAATGTATTTGTAATAAAATAATAAATACGAGGTCGTAAACCTTTGGTTTGGCACAATCATTGTTTTAGTTTCATTAAATTTGACTATACAAACAGGTGGCAACAATCTTCGTAATATTTGCAAGCTAAAAGTTTTTTAAATCTTTTTCATCTGAATTGAATTGATTTTCTATGCAGTTGGCAACTATGAGCTCATTTAACTCATTAAAAAATTTGAATTTAATTTTTTAACAGGTGGCAACTATTTAACAAAAAGAAATCTCTATTTTCTACAGGTGAAGCTCTTATTAATATTCTTAGTATAAAATTTGTCGATTTTGGTGGTTTCCTAGCGGCATATAATTTATTTTATACGGAAATTTGTGTTTGGTTCTTTTTAGTGGATAAATTACCTTTAAAAAATACGAATTTTTTGATTTTTGCCCACTTAGGCGGTACTGTGCGTCGGAAAAAAAATGTTCAAAAAGCAATGCAAATTCTGTGCCTATTGAAACTTCCCCTTTTTAACTAGAATTTATTAAGCTAAAAAACCGAATACCTAGAATATTTTTTGCTAATTATGTTTATTGTTTACTTGTTTTTTCTTTTTTTTTTTAGATTGTTAGTGTTTGGCCGAGCTTCTCCTCTGATTTGTGGCGTGCGCCTTTATATTAGTCACACAAAGGGGAGGGACCGACAGTTTTACGCCGACTCCGAACGGCGATTGTACTTTTATGAGAAGCTGTTTTTCATGGCAGAAATACACTCGGAGGTTTGCCATTGCCTGCCGAGGGGCGACCGCTGTTAAGAAAAAACCTTTTTTCTATATTTTTTTGCGATGTTGCTTTGACCAGGGCTTGAGCCTTGGCCCTGCGGAGTGGAAGCGCGCTCTGCTGTATTAAATTCTCTAATAAAGAGTATAAAATTCTCTAAAATTTACACTACAATTGAATTGATGGCCCGTGCAGCTATTTTCTCAGAAGATACGAGGCGAGAAAGAGTCAGAAACCTAGGTGAAGCAGAAGAAGAGGGAAATTCCTAGGTTAGAATTTTTATTTATTTTTTGATAAAAGCAACTGCAATATTGTAAACTTTTATATAACTATAATTAGATTTCAGTTCCCAATAGTTTTTTTATTCTTAAAATTTTGACTTTAAAGCCTTTCTTCTTAGGATGAAGTCATTCGAATTCACTTCAACAACTAATGTGGCTGATATTTTCTATAAATTTTAATAATACTTGTCATTAAAAAAAATTATTCAATACTATTCCCCATTAAATTTGATCTACGCACTTCGCGACTAATAAAAGCTCTATTATTTATGTATTTAAAATACGTGTAAAACGTTATCACCACAGCCAATATTGCGCTTTTATTGATTTTATTGAACGCAATATTTTTCGGCTACTTGTCGGTCGTACGATGGATTAGGACGTCATCGACGACATTATATACTTGCAGCACAGTTTTTAACTTTTTTTTGTTTTGTTTAGGTGTGTTCGACACGAAGTGGCTATTTGTTGTATTTTTTCTTAGGATTTTTTTTTTCAAACCTTTCATGCAACTAATTTACTTAAAATCTAAGTAACGTGTAAAACAGTGCATTTTGAAAATATTCACTTATTTTAATATCTTTTATCAACTTTTACTGTTTTATCTGCTTCTATTGTCTTAGCACTTGTCAAAAACTTTGGCGCACTTAAATCACTTTTAATTTATTGTAGTATATGTACCTACATATGTAAATTCAAATTAACAGTCCTTCAAATCACTTTTAATTTATAGTTTTTATTGTATTCGAGCAGATAGCGCGACACGCATTTAGCCACCTTGCGATGCATTTGATGAATGAAGTGATATACTATCGACGCAGTGGTTTTATTAATAAACTTGGAAACGTTTTAGTGGTAATAACTAAGTAGCTGCTGCCTGCATCGGCGTCACTAGAATGACCAAAGCACTGCTGTGCTTACACCCAAAAGCTTGCCCTCCCAAACGCCCTTTGCGATCATGCCGCCGGCAACTAGTCAGCTCCGCAAAGCAACTTACAACTCAATTCAACTATAAATTGCCCGCACATACAAACATGGTACACCCTGAAATGTACTATATAGTTACGGTGACCATAAATATATTTCGAAAATGCAGGACAATTTTTCAAAAAATTAACCTACATATAATTGCGTAGTATAAAAATAACAAAAATATACTACATATATACATTCTTCGTCATTTGAACAGCGCACCCTTTTTTTGATTTTCTACCATACAAAGTAAGCTTGACAAAATTTTTATATGGAAGAAGACAAAAAAAAAAATTGTCGCCCCTATGTTTATTTTTTTTTAATTTTCAAAAATTTTTTAAATGGGATGTTTTTCTACATGCTATATATATTATATATTTTTATAAAAAGTTAATGAATATTAAACAAACAAAAGGAAAACTGTACCTACTAAGTATTGGGCTGTATGAATAAAAATAAGCAATTGCTTTTTCTTGAAATTTCAGACCTTTTACTCAATTTATTCAAACAAAATTGGAGTAAAAGGTATACAATTTTAAGAAAAGGCAATCGCTTAGTTTTTATTCGTACGGTCCATTAAAAGGATGCGCTATTCAAATAACCAAGAGTGTATATTTCTTAATTATTAATCCAATTTTATACTTTTAACATAAATCACAATTGCTTCATTGGTATTAATCCTTTAGTAATGAATATTTACAAAATTATAATAAGGCATATTACGTATTACTTTACACGAAATATGAACCTCTGTAAAGCAAATTCTTTAGGCAAACTTTGGATCGTTGAACACGAAAAAAATACCCATGGTTTCAAAGAAGTGTTTTCGAGATTTGTTCGAAAAACGTATTTTTAGTATTTCCTTTTTGGTTGTTGTTGTGTTTTTAGTACTTTTTCAATTATTCCTCAATATTTCATGAAACGACCAACAGTTCGAAAGGTATTGATGGGTTCTTTGCAATAATATATATTTTTTGTGCAGATTGTGTTCCGTAACATCTAAATTTCTCATCAGATTTTCATTTACTGTAAAAAGAAAATGATTGTAATTTAAATTTTTCGATTTTGGTCGCTTGTAACACTAACAATTTTCTTCGAAATTGGCAAAGTAATATATTTTTGTAAGAGGACTGCAGGTCGCTTATGTTGATCGGATAATTTTTTCATGAGATATTGACGAATAGGTCCGAAATGTACCAAAAACACGTTTTTCGAAAAAATTACGAAAACGCTTGTTTGAAAAGAAAATTGGCTTGAAAAATATTTTTTTTCTTAAGCGATTACCACAAAATTTGTAGAACAGTGTTATCGATATATTTGATGCTGGTCTTCAATTTCTCGTCATCTATTGTCCATAACCGTACAATATTTAGAACGCATTGACTAGTTGAACCTTCAAAACCAGCTTACCCTTATGTAGTTATCAATTAGTTATCGACACTGCTTTTATTTCGATTAGGAAAAGTTAATTTTAAAATATCGAAGAAAATGCGAGACAAAGGCAGGACACTTGGAAAAAATCAGTACATTTTGGGGGTTTTCTGTTTTGAAAAACTACGCAGGACAGACCTTTAAATAACAGTACGGTCCTGCAAAAAACAGAACGGATGGTCACCGTATATATAGTATATACATACATACACATTTAAATTTATTAGTACGCAAGGGAATAAAGTAGCTTGCTCTATGCCGGCCGAGAGCGATTACCTTTCGTCATGAAATTACTAATGAAATTGCATCAGCTTGCAAGCGCACTGAGCGTGAGCGGCTTGGCCCCAAACATTTCATATGGGTATACCAATCGCTGCTACAGATTGCATTGCAATTTACAGGCGTAGCTGACGGGCAGCAAACAGACAGAAGAGACAGTCAAACATTATGCAGATACAAACATATATTTATGTATGTATGTACGAGCATATTGCTATATCTAAATGCATGCAAAAGTATGTACATATATTGTAATAAATCGAATATCGATCGTCAGCACACGATCGTTTAATGCTTGGAGTCGAAAGACAGCAAACGAGCTTGCCAACCAACCCATTCAGTGGATCCCATTTCAAAGCGTCACTGCCGTAAGAAAATATCTATGCATATATGTATGTACGTACATTAGAGTCGTCCAAAAATTGTAAAGTCGGAATTTTAATGCCGCCACCCCCTGGGATTGTTCTGTACCGAAAAAATTATACCCTTATTTTTCTACCCGAGCGCACTTGTGCACAAGGGTATTATAAC